>NC_141852.1:2745000-2937500 GCF_024713525.1 Acromyrmex echinatior
CTTGGATGCAAGATATATAATACATACTTTTTTATGTATAATTATTTCTAATTCCTTAATAATTAATGTTAGATGTATAGTAGAAAATGAGATTATCATAAAAATATATGTCATTAAAAAATATCATGTAAATTTAAATTTAAAAAAATTAAATTTTATCAAACTTAACTTAGACTACCGTGGCCTTAGTAATATTTTTTAATATATAACCAATATATATATATATATATATATATATATATATATGTAGAAACAAAACGTCTTTTTCAGGTGATGTATATAAAAATATCAAAGAAAATCTCTAGAACAGTATATGTGAATACACCAATAGGAAATAAAAATCTTTAATGATCGAAGCTGGATCTTAAGTGCTTAAATAATTTGATACTACATGTAATTATAAAAATTGATTGTCAAATTGATTTTTCGGGCATTTATCAGCAATATTAAGATCTTTTCAAGATGTCTATCAGCATCAAATTATTATATTAATATTACAATTCTGTCAAGTTTGCGTTTAAACAAATATATAAAAACGAAAAATCAATTCGGCGCGCAATTTTCGTGATGACGAGTGTAAATCGAATTATTTAAGCACTTATATTTATATTTAATATCCGGCTTCGACTGTTTTTATTTCCTATTGGTTGTGTACTCATACGTATCCAATGAGATTCTTTTTGTAATATTCGTGTAAATTAAACGTTTTAATAATCGAAACACGTCACTCTGTTTCTTTGTCTAATCTGTTTAAAATTGTAGAGATAGCACCTGTTGAGCAAAGATGCCAATAATTATGTAATCGACAAATGACACGTATGTTTTAGCATAAGGCTTTATCAAAAATAAACAATTTTGCAAAAGACTCGTGACTTTGTCCAATATTTTTAACATAAATAGTATCTGCATTATCTGAATAAAAAATAAACAAACATTAGAAGGAAAAACGATCTAAATCAGATAGATTTTTACCTGGTGGAGTCCTGTCTACCAATACCGCCGGTGATACTGCTGCTCTGAGTGCTAACTCTGATGAGAGTGACATTTCTTGGTAAATTGGAAAATGTTGAGACGCTTTTTCGATCTAAAAGAAGAGATTCCGCCGCATTGTCCAGTAATTCTTTCGTTTGACATTCTGTCTTCCTCTGTTCTTCCACTTCCTCTTCTTCCTCGATAGTTCCCGGAAGTCGAAAAAGTTTCGGCGATTCATCCATCTTCTTTTTCTTCTTTAAGAAGAAAATTGTTTGGAAAGAATTTATTTCATTTTCATTTTGATAGCACACTCTTTCTTTTTTCGATTTATTGAAATTTATTTTTACGTAGATATCTTATCGCTATCCTTCTTAACATTTTTTTTCAATCTTAATTAATTTGGATTAATTGTTTGTCTTTATTTTATTTTTTGTTATTTCTTTTCTTGTTAGTTAAAATGTAATAATATCGATTTAATCTTTGAAAGGGAATGTTGCTTATTTTGCACTTGATTCCCTTAATCTTTGAGTTATCTCTCTTATCATTCCTGGATAAATAAGAAATTACATTTGATAATTAAATATTTTTTACACATCACATATTTGTATTATGCTAATGATAAATAGCTTATTACATACGAACAGCATGTTAGATAACTCCAAGTGAGCAAACGAAATATCTTATATTATAAAACTATAAGTATATACAATCGATAAATTTGTCAACATAATGCATTTACAAATATTTGATTAAGAATTTTCGATCATAAAAGAATTAAGTGATCAAGTTAGCAATTATTGGAATGATGTTAACATTGCCAATGTAATGACATGTTCTACTTTAAAACCGACAAATTTACTTGTACGTAAATTTTAACATGTTTAAGATATTTTGCTGACCAAAAATTCTAAAACAGCACATTCAAATGAAGTTAATCATAATTTTGTAAACAAAACATTTTTAGGAAACGGAGATTAATTATGTGTTATGAACGCTTGTTGTAATTTCCTATGTAAATGGAAATATCTACTTCTATATTACATTTTGATTATATTATTTGTATTGAGGAAAATCAGAAAAAGTGATTAAAACGTTTTTACAAATTTTATGTATATTATGTAAAAATAAACAGCTATTCTTTTTTCTTTTATATTTCTTTTGAAATTCTGAGTTTTAATTATTTTACTTATTTTACTTAAACAAATAAAATATCTAATTAATTGACTTTGTTAACATCTTTTCAATTAAACTCCTCTTATTTTTAATTAATTCTAAATTATTAATTAGATATTATCTCTCTATTTATTTTTGATCAGTATGATATGACTAATATTGATATTACTTATTCATATCCTTTTTCGTAAAATACATTTTGCAATTATATTAAAATTATATTCTAATAGTACTATATTCTAACAAGATTTCCTATTTTAATAAAATTTCATTAAGAAATGTATTTTCAAGCAAAAAAAAATGTACTGTACCCGTTGATAGGAAAAGATTAAAAAATATATGTACTCAAGCTTAATGTTTATTTAATTTATTATTAGACATTTGAAATTTTATTATCTTTTCTTGTATCGTACGTATTTATAATTGTCTGTATCTAGTAATTAATTAATTATTAGAGTACAGACAATGCATTACTAAAGAAAATTAAAATTATACTTAATAATAAGTAAAAATGCATAATTTCGTTTCCTTTCTATATTTCCTATAAAGAATAAAATGGCATACCTTTAAAAATAATAGTAATTTTTCTCTCTTCCAACTGACATCGAACGCACGTATGCGCGGCACGCTTACGACTGTTTTAAATTCACCCATGTTCATTCGTTCTCTCGAGTCACATGAGATCTCGCCATAGCGTTTATCTCTTTACAGCGCGCAGGCGGTAGTAGTATGCACGTCATAATCACCATACACGCATAAAGCCCATATTAGACAATCTAGTATAAAAGGGGAAGAGGCAAATAAACTTTGCGTAAAATTATGTAAAATCATTATACAATATTTATGATACTTTCATGTTTACATTTATAAAATTCTATGTAGATTTAGAAATATATTAAATAGATTTAGTAAATGTAATGAACTAATATAAAAAAATAAATATAAAATTTTTCTTTCCCGTACATTTTAGTCTTTATATTGTTAAAATTTGTCTATACAATCACGAAATTATCAGAATTATCTGCTCATACTCTACAACTAGACGACATCAAATTATAGATAGCGCTATAATTTTGCATTAAAATGCTTGATTTGAATAGGCGTACGTGCATATGTGCGTGCGTGCGCGCGCGCGCGCTCGTGTGTGTGTGTGCCTCATTAGCATATATTTATAAGAAATATTTATTATTTCTATAAGTCAAGATAATAAAACACAACATAAGCATATAAATACATATATTATGATATATATTATGATATTGTTAATGTAAATTAAGATATTTTATTATTAATATATTGTTGCATATTAATATTTAATTAAAACATTATATGTCGAATATTCGTATTACTATTTATTACCATTTAACCTGATTTTTAATAATACCTTCATCTATATTGTAAACATTAAAATTTTTTATAATATATACGTACATAAAATTCTGATACTAAATATTATAGTGTATAAAATGAACTTAATATCATGAATCTAATACGACGTGACGCACTTCTCCGTTTTCCATACGTTTCCTGCTGCGTCAGAAACCCAATGAACATACGAGAGCATATGAAAGCCTTTATTAACCATATATACAGGGTGTCTTATTTTAAAAAATAAATAATTTTCACAAATGATATAATTTGTAATATGCATAATAGTCTTTGTAAAATAGCTTTTTTAAACAGCAACTATATTTTCATTATATTAATTCATCTCTTTCTTTAAAGCATAAAAGTATTAATGCACTATTATAAAAAAAACATATTTGTAGTTTACAAGATATTTTATGTTTTATGTGAAAATGTAGAAGAATCAAATATAAAACATCTCATAAACTATTGATTGATCGATATATACTATTTTAATATTTTTATTGTAGAATAATTAGAGAAATTATATAATGTAACCATAATTCCATTTTTTTTAATAACCAAATCTTCGACTTTAAAAACTCGCTTTTTAAAAATTAATTTTTCCATTATTTATGCTCCATTAGACCATATAAATTTCATCTGAAACATTCTTTCGTATCTTTTATATTTTACGAGATATTCCTATATAAAAGTTAAAAACTGGGGCACTTCTACTTGCGTGTCAAGTTGAATTCGAATTTCAAATATAAGATTAAACAAATATCGACATATTGTTATTTTCTTATAAAGAAATTGTTTTAATTGTTTCGCAAGGACAAAAAGTTTCTTGCATTATTTATAAATATTGAAATATATTTTTATTAATCCAAAATTTTCTGGTAAACATCTTTTTTATTAAAAAAAAAATAATTGCTTTCGAATTGTTTAAAATAACGATTTCCTAAAAAATATGATTGAAGTTATAGATTTTTTAAATATAAACATTAAAATGTAAAAATATTTATTCGTGATTTTAATTTTAAACTTATTTAAATGTAATTAATAATAATATAAAATTTCTCATAAATAAAATTCTTAAGCTTTTAATATAAGAATCAAAGTGCCTTTAAGAACCGTACACTAGCTGTTTATGTGTTAATTGAAATTTATTACATTATTTGAACAAAGATATATGTAAATGTTTTAACCTTAAATTTAAGTCATTTATTAATGAAATACATATTAACATACACAATACAATAAGAATCGTATATAATAGTATAAATAGAAATCGAAATAATAGTATAAGTAGAAAGATCTTGTCGTTGTATAGTAGTGTGGTATTGTATTGAAAATGATATTGTATCGAAACGTTTACATGTTTTTGTTCATGTAATAAACTCCAATTAATATATAAACAGCTAGTATATGAATTTTAAAGGCATTATATTATAATTGTTATATACATTTAGGACTTTTTCATTGATTTGCTTTAATATAGGGGAATATTTATTTTAATAAAAAATTCAAAACAATATATGTGCTTACATTTTTGGAATATTTCACTGGAAGAATTATTATTAACAATAAGAATTTTTTTAAGGTAAAATATCAAATATCCTTATAGATAAGAATCAAGATAAAATCTAACAATAAGTGTTATATCCAATCTATGTATTCCACTCAGACTGATATCTTTAAAACTCCAAAAACATAATTTTTACATTATATTTCATCTATGCTCCTAAATTTAAAACATCTCTCTCTCTCTCTCTCTCTCTGTTTATATTCTCATTTACATACCTTTAAAATTTCATGCATGCTTATAACGATTCACTTTTAAACTAAATTATCAAACACTTTTTCTTTTTTTAATGTTTTTTAGTTATTTTTATGCACGATTATGAAAATGCTAGATAATACATTTGTGTTTATATGAATACTTCACGATGAGAAAATATGTATGATATTGATGACAAAGCGTTTCGCGAAACTGTGAGTTAGCTCGCATTTACGAAAAGACGCATCAGCGGGCTTTTAAGTGACGTCAGACGTTCACTGTCATTTCATCTGACCCCTCTCTTGGTCTTTCTCGTTCTATCTTATCCCGCTCTTTTTCCATCTCCTCCTTTCAATCCCTCTCTTATTGGCTTACGAGATCGAGAATTGACGCGAAAGTTCTGTATCTTCACGGTCAAATCCGTGATATTATTCACATTTTCTTCAGTATCAAAGAGTTGTACGTATAACATTTAAAACATGTGTGAAATCTCTACATGCTCTACACTTTTATAATTCTTTTTAACCTTTTTATCAAAATTTTTACCAAAGTTTGGTTTATCAATTTTATATGACTTACTTTTTACAAAATGTCTCAAACTTTTTGACACACCACTTGTAGACAGATAAACCGGAACTAAATAGTTAGAGTTCTCTACTATTTTGTAGTTTTCGCAATTAATAAAATATTAATTTCTAAAGATTATTAAATAAAGTCGACACATAAGACAAATTTAAATAATTCTTAACTTTAATAATTCTTTCGAAATTCTTTATGAAATATCTTAAAAAACTTTTTTAAAAATTCCTGAAGATATCTTAAAGTAGTTTTATAAGTCGATTAGATATTCTACTTATTGAAAACTAAAAAAGTAATTGCGAAAATTACAAAATAGTAGAGGACTTTTTGATTTAATTTAGTCCACTCTACTCAAAAACAATATGTCAAAAAGTCATCTTGTATAATTGATTATAATCATATGTAATTAATGCATTAGTACACTGAAAGAAACAATGATTCTATAAATACTATAATTTAACTATAATTTATCCATTTCTTGGATCAATTGTAAATTTATAATTTATAATTTTAACCATGCACATATAAGATTTTTATTATACAAATATTGTAATAATAATAAATAATCGTAAAAATGGACCTTCTAACCATAATTTTTTAATCACAAATATTTTTCCCTTTGTGTATACAAGGTGTTTAATAATTCTGCCGACAACGCTCGTGGGCAGATAGAGCGGACTAAACTGAGTTGAAAAATCCTGTATCTTTTTGCAATTTTCACAATAGTTAACAAGATATTAATTATTGAAAATTGCCGAATATTGGTCTTTAATAATTTTTTTCTCAAATACTATCAATTTTACAGAAAAACTGCAACAGACAAAAATTGTTTATTTTTTTTCATAGAACTCTAAGAATTTTTTCAAAATTAAAAAAAAATTTTTTAGTACTGCATTTTCTTATTGACAACTATTTTTATCAACATGAGAACATATAGTGTTAAAAAATTCTGAAAAAATTCTGAAAAAATTCTCTTTACGAAAAGAAAATAAATTTTTGTCTTTCACTGTTTTTCTGTAGAGTTGATAATATTTGAGTAAAAAATTATTGAAAATCAATATTCAATGATTTTTAGTAAATAATATCTTAGAGTGAAAATGCTCGTATATTTTCTTAAAAAATTAAACAATGTCGTATGTGGCTTATTTTGAGCTTATAATTAGAATAACTTTAAATTAATACAAATAGTATAAGAATATAAATATTATATAATATTCTAAACAAACGTTTCGGCTTACAAGCCTTCTTCAGTGTTAAAACGCAGAAATACAATATTAAATTAACAAATAAATACATGTACAATGAAAACGAATACAATGACAAATTTTTTAAATCATCAGTGGTGAAGTGTCAATATGTAAAGAATTTAAAAGTCAAAATATGTTAAGACAGATAACAATAAGATAAGATTAAAATACTTCGGTCAACAGTAGATTACATGGTGTTCCTTGATAAAATAATTTTGCCAAATTCCTCGATTGAAATCGAGAATCCAATTTGTCACAAATTTGTATCAAATGATTTAAGAATTCATTTATTACTTTATAATATTCTGTAGAACGAGAAGATGAATTAAAATAATATAATTAGTGTGAATGAGAAGTACAGAATCAAATCATAACTCGTTTATTTATATAAAATATTGTAATTAAAATTCTCAAACAGAGATCTGGTCAAGTACATTAAAATTAGAAGTTGACTGTTACTTGTTTGAAAATTGATTGATGTAATGTAGGTCAAATAAAAGTAAATCAATAAAATCGAATGTAAAAACAAGTCTGTTCAAAACTGTGACAATTTATGTTCACGTATATCATCAAGTATATTAATAAGAGGTGTCTAATAACTCAGTATCTTTCATTAAACCGTTTTTTTGTTCTTTAATATATATCATTAATATCAAAAATATTTCTTTTGCGATAATTCTTTTCAAAATCAAGAATACTAACATTTTTCAATTAAAATTATGATTGATTTTGGTGATATGTTTCGAGATTACTGAGTGTGTGTTTGGACTGGTCTAATTTTATATTATTGCGATGTTCTTTAATTCTTGTCTGTAATTGTCTCTTCGTTTGACTAACGTTGTTTTTACATTCGATTTTATTGACTTACTTTTATTTGACCTATACATTACATCAGTCAATTTTCAAACGAGTAATAGTCAACTTCTAATTTTAATGTACTTGACCAGATCTCTGTTTGAGAATTTTAATTACAATATATTTTATATAAATAAACGAGTTATGATTTGATTCTGTACTTCTCATTCACACTAATCATATTATTTTAAATCATCTTCTCGTTCTACAAAATATCACAAAATATTCGTAACAAATAAATTCTCAATTCATTTGATACGAGTCTGCGACAAACTGGATTCTAGATTTCAACTGAAGAATTAAACAAAATTATTTTATCGAGAGACACTATGTAATCTACTGTTGACCGAATAATCTTCTTATCTTATTGTAATCTGTCTTAACATATTTTCGAATTCTTTATATATTGACACTTCACCACTAATGATTTTTTAAATTTTTCATTGTATTCGTTATTTATTTGCTTTGTTAATTATTTAACAACTCAAGTAATGGCAACTTTAATTCTCTGTCAAAAATTATTACTCTTCGAAAAAAATTAATATATTAGGTGTTGGAATTAATTCGTAGCGTTTTTTAATGAAAGAATGTTATTTATTTCACATGAGCATTAAAAAATACATTAATGAAAGTACTTCCCATCACTTGTAAAACGCTACGAATTAATTCCAACACCTAATATTAAATGAAAAATTAAAACTCAGATGCTACAATCTTAACTAATCAAGTTAAGTTCTATCAAATTAAAAAGTAAAACACAAATGGTTTTATTATATATACAAACTTACCTTTTTAAAAAATGGTGAAAAAACGTTAAGCATGTGTGCTTTTCAGCATGTGTGAAGAATTATTTGGATCGGTTTCACCAACGCCAATTACTTAATTGGCCATGGAACTGACTAATTGTATTTGCTTTTAGTAGAATTGACCACTTATGGTTGACACCGATTCGGCTTAATCGAGTTGGTGAAACCGGCCCTTTGTACATAATATATTAAGTATCCAATCCAATTAATAATAGTTTTAATTTTTTTCAAGGATATTCTTATTTCAAGGATCTTCTTATTCCAACCCAAGTAATGGCAACTTTAATTCTCTGTCAAAAATTATTATTCTTCGAAAAAAATTAATGTATTAAATGAAAAATTAAAACTCAGATGTTACAATCTTAACTAATGAAGTTCTATTAAATTCTATAAAATTAAAAAGTAAAATACAAATGGTACTGTCTCTTGTTATTACATAACTCTAATGATATGTATCATTCGTATAAAATATTTGATATCAACAAAATTGGCGCTAAGTGAAATTCCTCAAAATTGTATGTATTATTCGTAAAAAAGATTTAATATCAACAATTGATGCCAAGTTAAATTCCATGTAATTCGAATATCAAATTATATAAATAATATTAACTTTAATGATATTCCTATAAAAGATTTGATATCAAGAACTGGCGCAAAGTTAAATCCCATTTCCCAAAAGTAAAACTAAAATAAAAGTATAGATACTATCTTTAATTTTTATGAAATGAAGCCAAATAATATCCTGCAATGAGATATTAATTACAAAGAAGTGTAAGAAATTTACTAGTATAGACACAACAGAAATACTAATAGCGTCAGGGCTGTGTGGCTCAGTGGCTGAATCAAATCAGAGGAGAGAACAGACCTAAGATTGAAACAAGGAGCGCCTTAATATTTTTCTCTGTTGTCGTCAATTGTTTACAAAAGTTTCAGGTTGAGATAACAATTGTTATCATAGCTGGAGAGAGGGGAGGTCACATATTATGTTTATGCGAAAATCCCTTTGATTCCACTCCTCTCTGCTCTGATAATAAATTTCACCTCTTTAAACCTCTTTGTGATTATTGTCTGAATATAAGGTAAAATTTTTGACACACAGATCAAAATTGAGTGCCAAAAAAAAACGGGCGATTTTCGCGATATACAGGCGAAAATATAAATCAAAATCAAAATGGGTAGCACAAAATAAAGAGCAATGTCCCTGTATGTATGTATGATTTCCGATCCGCAAGAGTTTAATCCCTATGTCCCATGGAACTTGCAAAAACGCAATCAATGCGAGCCTACGACAAACGCTATTCCGGTGAATCTAATGAAAGTGATCTACGGGAAGGCTCTTGTGATTGGTCAACCATAATTGCGCATTTCAGAAATTCCGCTCTATGGGACATATGAAAACACATTTTAGTGAAACGGAATCGGCTGAATAAAACCACGACTAATCACGAGCGTTCCGCCAGTTCCACACCATGGAATGCGCTCAGAATGTGCTCCCAAGGGATACGGAACTGCGGATATGCCGAACTGCGGAACGTTCGTGATTGATCGTGGCTTCATTCCGCCTGTTACGCAAATTTATTGGCCGCAGCACAAACTCTTGCATAACGCATAATGCATAATGCATAAGGAAATCAACTAATCGGAAATCAACTAATTCTTCTTTTCCATGGAATGGGAGGAAAGGAAAGATTCTGATAGTTGATTCGCTTATGCACTATGGGTTATGCGTCATGCAGAAGCTTATGCTGTGGCCTTATTTCTGTTATAAACAGTATAAACCATAAGGAGGCCAAGTATTTAATCATCTATTAAGTTTTACAGATCGAGACTTATACTAAGATATTGGTAAGATATTTATCTTATATCATTATTATACGTATTTTAGTTATATATAATTATATTAATTATATATGTAATTTCTATTAAATCTGATATATTTACGTTATTATTTGCTATAACTGATGTATGTAGAACACTCTCTTATCTTAGAGTGCGTTCAGATTCCTTAACTACTTCGATACTTTTCGAAGTTAAGGACTAGGCTCCGCCCACTCACCTACTCCAGCGATCACCCAACCAGTAAGGAATCTGAACATAGCTCGAAGTGTACCACGTGGAGATTGCCCGGTCGGATTTACATCTTTTTGCGTGTGTGCGTGCGTGCGTGCATGATGCAGCAAAGATAAAGACCCCATAGTTTGTCACGCCCGTAGTATTTTTTGATTCCAAACCCTCTCTGCACGCGCGTGCTCACATACACACACACACACACACACACACACACACACACACACAAGGTATGAATCCGACCGGGCAACCTTCACGCGGTACACCTTGGGTAATGCTAATACTGCGGCGGTACTGTATACTTTTAATCTTCATAACTCGAGATTTACTTAATCAAAAGATTCTTTATTATAAGGTTTTGGAAAGCTCTTGACATCAGCTATTGGATTCAGGAATAAAAAATAGGATTTTCATTTTAAAAAATCGATATGACCTATCAAAGCCAACTGATATGATCAATAAATAGATCTTTTTAAACCTCACAACTTTGAACATATTTTTGATTGGATCTTATCCTGCGGAGATAAAAAAGGTGGACGGATGATCTGAGACACTTTGTATATTACAGGATGAGTCAGGTAAATCTGGATAAAACAGTTTATTAAAAGGCTTTTTCATTCAGAAAAAACTTGAAAATACACAAAAATTTGTATGTCGCAGTGAGATCCTTTCTGATGGCTTCTGCACACTAGACGCGGAAACATTTGCCGCGCGGCAAAATGTGATGCGGTAGCCAATAAATTTACAGCTCCTAATGTGTTCATTGGTTACCGCGTCTCATTTTGCCACGCGCAAGCGTTTCCGCGTCCAGTGTGAAGCCATGAGTTCTATTATTAACCATGGTGGAAGGATTACATGGTGTGCTTAGTTTGGACAAATTACGCCTCTTTTCTAAGTCAGAGTGCTATTTCTATCGCTATCACTATTGCCTTGCATTGTGTTTAAGATTTACGAATGATATGAGACGACATAGGCAGATATTCATAATCAGTTCTTAGGGCTGTCACACACAAAATTCCCCAACAGTGACCGTAAGTAACATGAATTTAAGTTGATGAACTAATCAAGATACTGCTTTAGGTCTACGAAAATGGAAATAACAGTAAACTTATCCATAACCTCACAATTAGATGAATTTCAATCGGCTGAAGCTCGCCTATGGCTAAGTTTACTGCTATTTCTATTTCCGTTAGAGTACATAAATTTAAAGCAGTATCCTGATTGCCTCATCGGCTTAAGTTCATGTTTTAAGGTTACTATTACAGAAATTTTGTCTGCGGTAATTCTTATCTTGTAAGCTTATTTTATAATATTTATTTAAATCATTCATTTAGCTCGTCTAATTGCATTATAACACTAATATTTTATTTTGTAGCTATATCTTATGATTGCAGTATGCAAATTATTACAATTAACGATTAGAGCATTATTATAATTTATTCACTAAATTTGCAGAAAACAGAATTCAATCCCTCGAACAGTCCCTAATCTAACTTTCCTTAACCATAAGAATTCAAATAATTGAACTCTTAAGGTGTTTTTAAAATAGGTCACGTGACCAAATTTATGTTTGATATTCGTCAATTTTTATCACGTGACTTATTTTGACGTCGGAAATGAGCATCAAGCGTCAGCATGAAAAGGTACCTTTATGGAAATGCTCCTACAGTAATTTATGAATTTCTTAACATGTCATGTTAAGAATTCTTATTGTACTTGCGCCTTAATGCTGCTCTCTAATTATTTCGTAACACCTCAAGACAGAACTTAAGATGATTTAAAATATAAGAACTGATTATGAATACCGGCCTAAGAGTGCCGTATAAGACTGTGTTCCAAAATTTATTGTCAGCGCTGAAAATTTACAGTTATGTATATTATATTGGGTCATCTAAAAAGTATCCGCGGTCAAAGTATACTTTGTCACTAGATATATGATCATCAACACACATCTAGTGACAAAAAACTGCGGATACTTTTTAGATGACCCAATATATTTTTAGCACTAGCAGTCAATTTTGGAACACAGCCTAAATGTAGTCACATGCTATAGCAGGGTTGGGAACGTATCATACTCTATGTATAGATATTTTACGCATGATACTGAAGTATGATACCACTTCACTTTCATATGTTATGTATTGGGTCATCTAAAAAGTATCCGCGGTTTTTTGTCACTAGATAGTGTTGATGGTTAACACATCTAGTGACAAAAAATCGCGGATACTTTTTAGATAACCCCATATTATACGTCACATAACCTCATTTTTTAATCCGATCTTATTTAGATGTTTTGGACTGGCAAAATAGATTTACATTTTACTGCAATATCAACAATTTGAAATACGACAATATGTAATTATATTGAAAATTAATTTAAAAATTATGACATAATCAGATTATATGTACTTTCAAATTAAATCGCGATAAGAGCAAAAATTACAATGAATTACTAATATTATTGTGTATCAAATTCAAGTATATACTTATATTTTCAATATTATTTCCTTTCCGTTTTTTATTTACAAACTATAGCTTTAATGAAACTGGAAAGTTTTTGGATTTATTCCCAACCAATCAATATACTTCAAAACTTCAAAAATCTATTAAAAAACATTGTTTTTTAGTCAATAGATTAATAAATTAGAGGTTAAGTTATGTTAAAGATATCGTACAAATTTGATAGGTATTCTACGTATGATACGCATTCATACGTATCAACCCAGAGCATAAAACATGTAAAATACGTAACAGCATAAAATACGTAAAGATAAGAAAAGAGATCCTTTTTAAGTTGTCTTTCCGACAAAACGAAAAGACATGATTTTTAAAAGATGATGAAAAGACATTGTTTTTAGATTGTCTTTTCAGCAAGACCAAAAAATGTCTATAAGATGTCTATAAGATGTTTATAAAATGTCTCTTTAGTCTTTTAGTTTTGTTAAAAAGATAACTTAAAAAAGACGT
Organism: Acromyrmex echinatior; assembly: GCF_024713525.1. Lineage (NCBI taxonomy): Eukaryota > Metazoa > Arthropoda > Insecta > Hymenoptera > Formicidae > Acromyrmex > Acromyrmex echinatior. The sequence goes on from NC_141852.1 coordinate 2,758,797, forward strand.
CTTTTTGTCATCTTTCTATGGTTGTCATTTTCGCAAAGCAAAAAGTCGACTAAAAAATATCTTTTCGTATTGCCGAAAAGACAACATGAAAAAGATATTTTTTCGTTATTTTTGTACTTTTTATCACTCATTCGCGAGCAGTACGCGAGATCGCTACCAGATGGACGTGATGGATTTAGTTTCTCTCTTATGTTTGAAAATCATACAGGACAAAATAAAAGGTGCAGCATTATGAGAAATTTTACTCATGTTCTAATGAACAAATAATCTAATGAATATATATATGAAAATATTTTTTGTAATCATGTCCCCAAAGGGAACTATGATGAAAGATAATGACTCTTACACATAGGACACGACAAACATTACAGGAAATGAAACATATATTGTCAGACATTTTATTTCGTTTTGTGTAAAAATTAATTTAGGAATTCAATGTTATTAAACGTTATAAAGAGTGTCTCAAAATGATCTGACATTTTAAATTGCGCTCCATTTTTTTTTGCAGCGAACGTAACGTACTAACCTTTAACAACTGGCATCAGGAAGTATTGAGGTTTAGTCATGGAGAATTACACAATCGAGCAACGCATAGAAATTGTGATTGTGTTTCAAATTGTGTTTCATGGTCGTGTTATTTCGCGTCGCGGCGATGTGAATTGGCCACCAAGATCATGCGATTTGACGCCATTGGACTTCTTTCTTTGGGGTTTTCTGAAAGGAAAAGTGTATGCCAATGATCCACCATTCCGGAGTTGAAGGAAGAAATTAGACGTACCATTAATGAAATTAGTCCGCAATTATGCCAAAACGTCATTGAAAATTTTGTTAAAAGAATGAACGTTTGCAAACAGAGTCGAGGCGGCCATTTATCGGATATCGTGTTCCACATATAACCTCCATGTTTGTACTTTATATTAAACTAAAAACATGTGTACTTTTCAAATAAATAATATGTTTTATTAATACATTAAAATGTTAGGTCATTTTGAGACACCCTTTATCAAAATATAAAAACTAAAAGAAGTATTAAAGACGACTAAAAGATATCCAAAAAAGTCATCTTTTAATTATCATATGGATAAGACTATAAGATGACTAGCAGTGCGACATCTGTCGTCTTTTAATCATCTTTTCGTCGACTGTATTCTTTCATTAAAAGATATCTTTATAACAATTTAGTCGTTTAGACTTTGTGCTCTCTGGGAAATTTCCAGAATGTGTATCAAACTTAACCCTGTATTTCAGTATAACTACAGTAGCCACAGTACGAGCAAATGAAGAGCTCAGTTTTGTTCTGCGCGTATCATGCGCAGTACAACCAAGAATATGAGGGACTGTCATAGAATTAAAATTGTGGCGACGACGATTTAGACACAATAAACTACTATAAGAAATTTACTAGATATAGACACAACAGAGATACCAACAGAGATATCAAGAGCTGTGTGGCTAAGTGACAGAACGAAGTCTACTAAATCGGAGGAGAGAACAGGTCTGGGATCGAGACAAGGAGCGCCCTGATATTTTTTCTCTGTTGTCAATTATTTACAGCTCAGAAGTGGGATTAGTGTGCCTGTTATCTTTCAGGGGAAGGGGATCAGGATTTTAGAAACATATTCTGGAGTCAGCTGTCACATAAGGAATCGGAGCCGGTAGCGAGAATGTTTGAAGTATGCACGGAATAATTCAGTAAAAGAGAGACTGGGACTCAGATACAGAACAAGAACAGAAATAATAAATAGCTCAGATGATCAAGAGATGCCCAGACGGAGAACACGAGAATTGGTTGGTTATCCAGTAGATGGGAGTCGTGCGCGGGGACCCCGACGATTTTTAGAAGATCCTGGATATGACGGAAAAATGCATGGGGCATTCTAAGTCGAATATGTTGTCAGATAGGTCGAGCTCATTAGGGACTTTGTCCAACAACAATTGCGGTCTTGATTTAAGCATTCGAGAACGAATGTGATGTCAGGCTAGCCGAACCGTAAGAAATTTACTAGATATAGACAACAGAGATACCAACAGCGTCAGGGCTGTGTGGCTCAGTGGCAGAACAAAAGTCTATCAAATCGGAGGAGAGAACAAGCCTGGGATCGAGATGAGGAGCACCCTGATATTTTTTCTCTGTTGTCGTCAATTGTTTACATTACGATTGAGAGCTGAGTGAATATTGTGTATAATTACACATATTAAGATAAATAAAATAAGTGGAATCTTTTGGGTATCAAATTATATCTTATCCACTCTACTCTCCGAATTTAGAATAGAATGAGAAATAATTGGAGCCTAATTCTGTAATTTTGCACGGAAATCGTTTTTTTGTACTACTAAACTTCACACTTGCTTTAAATGATTACCGTACGTGAATAATGCGTTAATTCTGACTGTAATTTAACCTGGAAGAGTTTGAAGAGTGATACTTTCCAAGTGTCGTATCATCAAATGGATTGTGGCACTATCTCTCTATAAAGATTCACTGCATCACTCTCGTATTACAATAATTAAGTAAATACAATGTTTCGTTGCTTTATCGTTTTCTCTATCCCTATCCTATATCCTAAACAGCACACATTTGGATACATGTTCAAAACTGTGGCATGAAACATCTTAAAGATTTATGTTATGGCATCTTAAAGAGATCTTAAGGACGTTTTATGTCCCAATTTTAAACATTGCGCTATCTATTGGATATGGAAATAAGTTTCCGCCCTTTTTAAATGAAAAAGATGTGTTTATTTAAACAAATCTATATAAATGAGTTTATTCAAAGTATGCTCCTTCGGAAGCGACAACTTTCTCCCACCTTTCCGGTAATAAACGGATTCCTCGAATGAAAAAATCTGGTTCTTTTGAAGCGATCCATTCATCAAGCCATTTTTTGATACCTTCATAAGAATTGAATCGTTCTCCAGAAAGGGCCGATTGCATGGATCGGAACAAATGGAAATCTGAAGGGGCAATGTCCAGTGAATACAGCGGGTGAAGCAGAATTTCCCACTTTATTCCTTCCAAGTATTTCTTGACCGGTTTTGCAACGTGTGGCCTAGCGTTGTCATGTAACAGAATCAGCTTTTTGTGCCTATTATCCCATTCCGGTCGTTTTTCTTTCAAAGCTTGGTTTAAACGTATCAGTTGTAGCCGATAACGATCGCCAGTGATGGTTTCGGACGGTTTGAGCAGCTCATAATATATAATATCTCTTTGATCCCACCAGATGCAAAACATAATCTTCGAAGCATGGATATTTCGTTTTGGCGTTGTTGGACCTGGTTCATCTGGCATCACCCATGCCTTCAAGTGTTTAGGGTTATCGTAGTAGATGCATTTTTCATCGTCAGTTATGATACGATGTAGAAAACCCTTCCTTTGTTGTCATTCCTCACGAAGCATCTCGCAGATGACCAAACGTCTTTCCATGTCTCTCTCTCTTTCAATTTGTATGGCACCCAATTTCCTTCTTTTTGCACCATTCCCATTGCGTGTAGACGTTTTCCAACAGTGGATCTATCAACATTTAACTCTTTTGCCAATCTATCGAGCGATAAACACGAATCTTCTTCGAGTAATGTTTGCAATTCTGCATCTTCAAATTTTTTCGGTGCACCTTCGCGTTCTTTATCACGCACGTCAAAATCACTACTGTTGAATGGCCGAAACCATTCTTTACAACTAGTTTTCGATGGCGCATGCTCACCGTAAATATCTACGAGCAACGTAAATATCTACGAGAACGATGCGTTTCCGCAGCTTTCTTTAAAATAAAATAATGGAGTAAAACTTCCCGTAAATGTTGTTTTTTTGGAATAAATTCCGATATCTTCAACGCAAAAAAAGTTACTCTTTGTTACACTTCGAACGAATGCCATCTATTGGGCTCAAAAGTTTGGACACACACCTTTCAAAAACATGTCTTGCCGTTCTATCAAACACACGAGCAATGCTACTAACGACATCTTTCTGCAATGGACGGAAACTTATTCTTATACCCAATAAAATTGTCATTAAATTGTTGACTTGCAAATATCATGTTTCACATACATCCCAAAGAGCACAAAGTCGCTCAGCAAACGAGAATGGATTGAAATGAATTGAAATGGATTCAGATTTTCAGAAATATTGATTCACGAATGTTAAAATGAATGCTTTTCAATTCTGAATGCATTTTTATTCATTTATAGGAATTGCATAGAGCATATCTCTATGCTTTTCAATCTAAAAATAATATTAGCTTTTTCTGTGCACACAAACACAATTGTGAATATTATTTGAATTCAAAATTTTGAATAGGAAATGCAGTTTTTCAATTCAATTGCATCCATTTGAATCGAATTGAATCCAATTGAATCCAATTGAATCTAAAAAAAAAGTATTTGCTATTTAAAATACGCATTCGGATAGAAAAAAATTTCAATCCATTTTAATCCGTTCTCGTTTGCTAGATAATTATACTGTGATCATGTTGTAAGAAGACAAGGGGCGGTATTCATAATCCGTTCTTATTTTAAGACTATGTAGTGCTTATTGGCAGCACTGTTTTACTAGCAGAGGATTTACGTCGGCCATCTTGATAGAGCTCATTTACTCACTGACTCGTGATCAATTCTTTTATATTCCATAATAATGAATAGATTTTTATATTTACAAATGTCCGATATCAACCTGTGCTCCTATTACTTAAACATATTACACGGCCGCCACATTTTAATGATCCTGACACTAGAGCAATATACGAATTGAACACACGTGGCGTCGCACGCACAGGTTAACCACACATACGTTTAAACCGGCAGAAATAGATGTACAATACATGTTGCAGAATTTATCATAAAAACGTGAAAAACAATAATTTTTGTGCCACCTTATCTTGCGTATCTTATTATACCATCTACTTCTATTGAATAAAATACATTTCACATTTATTCATGTTGTGTATATAATCTGTTAAACAGATTTCCTGGACAGAGAATGTAAACGGAAAAATGCATTTGTAATGCACAATAAATATACAAAATGTATTAATCTATTGATATATTAGGTGTTGGAATTAATTCGTAGCGTTTTTAATGAAAGAATGTTATTTATTTCACATGAGCATTAAAAAATACATTAATGAAAGTACTTCCCATCACTTGTAAAACGCTACGAATTAATTCCAACACCTAATACATTTATTGTGTATAATAATCGTATTTTAAAAAAGAAAAAAAGTTCGCGGTTCGAACTCGCAACATCGACGTTACTAATCAGACACACTACTGCTGCGCCACGAGCTCTTCGATCAAACGATTTACTGAAATGGCGAGGCGCTCGAAATTTTCAACTTTGATGTTTTCGCAAACGCTTGAGTAGTGACTATTATTCTTTTATCCAGTAACACTTGACGTAATTACCTATCACTACAACGAGTTTCGTTAAAATCAATTGGTATTACGTCGTAAAGTCTCCTTGTTAGAATTCCCACCATCATAAGATAAGTATTCTGCATTAAAAAATACCCTGATTACGCATTTCTCTGATTCTCAGAAAAAGCACATCCGTAAACTATTGGAATAGAACTTGCAGATAAACAACTGTCTGCATTATTATGTAAACTATGCGAATTAGCGGGAAGCAATGTTCCGGATAACATGTAGTAAACACTATGATTGCAACGGCTCCCTCAACGGGTACAAGAAGTCTTGGCATTCAATTAAACAAATTGACAAAATTGGCAGACAAAACCTTGGAACGCATTGCTGAATCAAACACAATGACTGTAGCCACAATTGCAACACCATCAGATGAGAATAAAGTGATTGATGCAGGCACTAACATTTTGTTGATTCCTAGGAATAGATTGAGGAAACTTGTAAAATCAATCACGTTCGAATTATACGCTACAAACGATTCTAGAATTAAGATATACGGAAGGAAACACTATATTTAGGACTCTGGCGCAACTTTCAATGACATTTCTGCATTGCAGATGTGACACAATCCGTATTAAGTGCTGATTTCCTCAATCACTTTCGATTGTTGGTTGATCTATAAAACCTTGACAATCGAACTAGGCTAGCAACACAATTGATTAAACAGGTACCACCATCAGTATTAATAATAAGCCACAACTACCGATATTTAAAGCTTTTAAACCAGTTTCAAGGTCTCATCACACCAAGGAGCCAACCGGTACCACATTCATATCTATCATATTATGACACACCAGTGGCCAGCCGATCACGCCGGTTAATCGGGAAAAAGTTACGTATTGCTAGAGAAGAATTTAACTATATGGTCGAACAGGGAATATGACGCCCATCTCACAGCCCGTGCATCCTACGGTTAGTACCTAAGAAACAGATAGGAGTCTGACGCTTGGGCGGAGACTTCAGAGCATTAAATGCTGTAACAGTTCTTGATAGATATCCCATTCCGCACATACAAGACTTTACTCAAGGATTTCATGAAAAGATTTTCTCCACATTATACATAGAGCTTATCACCAGTTCAGGTACCAATTGCGGAAGAAGATGTACAGAAAACTTCATTACCACACCATTCGGCCTATATGAATTTTTAGTTATGCCCTTCGGATTGTACAATTCAGCCCAGACGTTCCAGCACATGATAAATGTCATCCTACAAGAGTTAAATTACTGCAAAGTGTACATTGACGACGTATTAATAGTGTCGGAAAACCCACAACAATACAAAGAATACTTACGAGAAGTCCTTAAAAGATTCCACGAAATGGGCATCACTTTTAACGCTGCTAAATGCATATTCAGCAAGTCAGAAATACAGTTCCTGGGATATATCATATCCGAACACGGCATTAGATCAAGAAAGAATACAAGCTGTATTACAGTATCGACGACAATTGCTCAGCTATACAGATTTTGGGTATAATAAATTATTATCGTCGATGCATGAAGAACACTGCGCACTAACAATTCATTAAGGGCACTAAGAAAAACGACAAAGAGTAGTGTCCTGGACAAAACCAGCTGAGGACGCATTCGAGCGGTATAAGCAAGAGTTAGCTAGTACAATCTGTGGAAAAAGCACCATTATCACTAACTACCAACGCTTCAAATGTGACAATCGAAGCGACATTAGAACAGTTCCAACAGATGGGAGCCAATTGGATTCTTTTCCAGGAAACTAACAGTGGCACAAAGACATTATAGCGTATTCAATAAAGAACTATTAACCACTTACAAGGGAGTCAAATATTTCAGGCATCTCATCGAAAGAAGAAACTCATCGTAAAAATAGACTACAAACCATTGACATTCGCCTTCAAGCAACGACTCAAGAAAGCATCACTGCATCAGACCAGATACCTTGATTTCATTGACCAACCAATATATACATCGCGGGATCACAGAATGCGGTAGCTGATACCTTATCAAGAATCCAGTCTATAGATACTCCAATCATTGTAACAATAGAACAGCTAGCCGACGAGCAGAAACAAGACGAAGAAATGACAAGAATCCTGCAGGGAGTAATATCATTGAAATTACAAGAATTCAATTTACCGGAGATAGCATGGTTACTTTATTGTGAGTGCTCAAAAGACGTTATCAGATTATATGTCCCCGTCACGCTTAGACGAAAAATCTTTGACGTCGTATACAATCTGGCTCATCCCAGCGAACAAATTCGGCAGAAATTCGTGTGGCGAGCTATAAACAAAGATATCCAATACTGAGCGCGCACTTACTTAACGTGCTAAAGAGTAAAAATATTACTATTTAAGGAATATTCCAGAGTATATTTCCATACCGGATGAGCGCTTTCAACACGTGCATATAAACATAATCGGTCCATTACCATTATCCCATGGTGGAAGGATTACATGTATGTTCAGGTGTGCTCAGTTTGCAAGCGTCTCTCTAATTCTCTGCTCTTTCGCTTACACAGTAATCATTCATAGATTCAATTTAGCCAACCTTAGTTGTTGTCTTCGTCACACGCACATCATTTAGATTCGGTCTCTTTTTATCATATACTATTTACTACTACCAATGTCTCATGCATGTCCTATTCTAGCTCCTACTCACTTTAATTCATTCATTGGAGTGAATAGAGGCTATAATAAGAATTGAAAAATATTTCAGAAATATAAATATAAATATAAATAGAAATATATATTGTACTCAAAAAATCTATACTGTTTTATAGAATTTTCATATATATATGAATTCTGAAATATTTTACATAAAATTTGTATAAAAAAATTTGAGATATTTTCTGAACAGTTATAAAATGATACAGAAATTATAAAAATTCAGAATTTTTTAATATATAAAGTAAACATATTGTAAGATTTGTATAATTTTCTATAATTGTATTATACATACATGAACATATTTTATATACAATATAATTATATTGTGATGTCAATATATATATATATATACAATTATATATATTAGGTCATCTAAAAAGTATCCGCGGTCTTTGACTTTGTCGCAGACTTTGTCACTAGATAAATATGTGACCATGAACACACATCTAGTGACAAAAAACCGCGGATACTTTTTAGATGACCCAATAAAATATTTTTTCCTGGATAAATGAATAAATCAATATATAAATATAAATAAATAAATAAATACAATTTATACCAACAATATTTATATCAACGTATAGCTCGGCGGAATCCTCAGGGCACTTATGGAATTATTCTGTTTTTTCTAGAAAACACTAGAAATCTAAGAAATAATTGAATAATTCCAATAGGAATCTATTTCAAATAATGTCGTAATATGTATTCTAATGAACTCTTAAAATCACGTTTGACACTTGCCTGATAGTTGATGTTGCTTCAAAACGAAGAGAGAAAAGGACACATAACGGGATCTGACAAAGATGCATAGAGATCAGTTGTAGCAACATCATTTATTTCTTTGCAGTTGGCAAGTCTGGATCTGGACGAATGATATTTCGACTCGCAAAAGGAGCGTGGTTTGCCCAAACTGAGCACACTATGTTAATTCCTTCCACCATGCATTATCCCGAGACTATAAATATTACTTCATGGTAATCGACAGATTTTCACGTTGGCTCGAAGCCATTCCACAGACATTACAGCCGATAATGTGGATAACCAGGTATGAAACTCCAGGAATGAAACGAACAGCATCATTATCGACCAAGGCAGGCAATTCGAATCGGAGCTATTTATTACCTTAACGAAACACCTTAGATGCAAATACGCACTTCATTGTACCACCTCGCTTCCAACGACATGATCGAACATTAGCACCGTGCGTTCAAAGGCGCGATGACTCATGGCTAGGGAGACAAATGGACAGAATATCTACTTGGTGTACTTCTCGGACTGAGAGCATGTTACAAACAGGAACTGAGTGTTCCGCAACGGAGATAATGTTTGGCACCGTACTAAAGCTACCAGCTGAGTTTTTTGATAACGGTGACACATTCACTGATATCACATCGTTTGTTAGCAAGCTATGAGAACGAATAAGGCGTTTACGCGCTACACCTACAGCACATCAAAACAAACTCTGTTTATACATAAGGATTTGAACATGTGTACCCACGCATTTCTACAAGACGATACTGTACGAAAATCATTGCAGCAACCATATAATCCGTTTGAGGTAGTAAATACAATAAAATTACAGACAGATTATACACCATAAAGATCAACAGAAAGAAAACTAATCTCTGACCGATTAAAGCCAGTTTTCCTATCAGACTATAATATAAATAAAATAACCTATGATATGATGAAATAACCTCATATCAATAATAAGCCTCAGGAAACGCAGGTGTCAATTCATCCAGCACAACATAGTTTAAAACACTTTCTTGTCAGCCATGTTACTCCGAGGGGAGTAATATAGTGCCTATTGGCAGCACTGTTTCAAAAAATTTACGTCGGCCATGTTGACAGAGTTCACTTACTGGCTCGTGACCTTATTGAAGCAATCTTTTATATTCCGTAATAATAAATAGATTTTTATGGGAGTGATGCAATTGCGCACTGCCAATCACAATGACTTCTGTAGAGGGAGTTTAGGGTTATTTTTTTTAGCGCTGTGATTGGCTTGTGCGCAATTGGATCGTGGACGATTGCCATACACTCGATTTTTATATTTACGAATTGTGTCTGGTACATCAACCTGTACTCCTGTTACTCAAACATATTACGTGGCCGCCATAACTATCTTAAGTAATGTCTTAAGACGCTAATACGACTTTCTGATTGATTCGTGACTTCTTAAGACTGAACTTTAGACGATCTTGAATATAAGATCTGACTGTGAATACCATCTTAGGAATACTATTCCCGAGGATGCGCAGTAGGAAAGTGAATTGAAGTCAAAATTTGATTGGTTGTTTTCAGTATTGCTATCGCCATTATGCGCAATGAAGTTGCGACACTTTTTTTTGAGTTTAAGAATACGCAATCAAGTTCAAGATACGAATCCCTCTCACGTACAATGAATATAATCGAATAAGATTTGTTAAATGTCTACATACATACAAATGTATACCATAAATTTGAATGTTACATGTTGCGCGAAATTCACAAAATATGATGTCAGTAGAGTACATTATAAACAATATAATAATTTTAATAATTTAATAATTAATTAATAACTAATAATAATAATAATAATACATCATAAAAACGAACGTGGTTTTTTATAATTCAAAATGTACGAAGAGAAGAGCATAAAAAACCATCGCACAAGTTATAGTTTGTGATATTTAATTATCATTACATTAATAAAAACTTTAGACGTTTCGGCCACAATCTGGCCATCCTCAGTAAATTTATAATATTCTTAAAACGCAGAGTTACATATATAATAGTTGACATTAAATTCAAACGTCGTATGATATAATTATATATAAATGTGTTCTGTCATATGTGAAGGTGCTTCATACAATAATGTTACACCGCCAATTATCATATCACGAAAAGTGTAGAACGAGAATTTCCAGATTACAATTTAACAAATTAATGTATCATTAATATCTTCTAATCGAAATGTGTAAAAATAGAATCATTACCTGTTTTACAGCAAAAAAATAATGATGAATCTCAAGTACATCCTTTCCACAGATGGAAATTTGTCGTGACATTGTGTGTTATTATTTATCATATCATATATGTTGCCACTATTTATATGTATAAGTCAAAAGTTTAGAAAATTCTAGAATTATTTATTAAGTGTGACAGAGATCTTTTTTAGAAGAAGAGGCAGATAAACATCAGACAAACCTTCAGTGTCACTTTGCTTATTGATACCACTTATTTGGCCTTTAATGTATATCATTTCAGAAATTCTTCTTTTCATTAATGATTGTTCTGTGTCTAAAATTCTTATGTCCCAATCCAATTCATGCATCTCATTCAACTGGTGACGTGAAACCACTCAGAACATCTCAGAAGTGGTCTTCTTATGTCAGCCTTATGTTCTTTTATCCAAGTTTTTAATTTCCTTTTTGTTTGGCCAACATAAGAAGATTCACAATTTAAACAATTTATTTTGTAGACTACTACACGATGGTCCTCTTTAAGCAAAGAATCTTTTCCAGTTTTTTATAAATATATTCATTTTATTCATAGATTTATAAGCGATATTAAAGCCATAAATATGTGAAAGTTTTTTAAATTTTTTTAATATTTTGCTTAAATATGGTATTGTGAAAAACTTTTTCTTTGAATTAGAATTAGAGTCACTTTCGTTATTATTGTCCTCACGATTTTGATCTAAATTAGTTCTACTTTCCAAGGTTTTTATTCTATTTTTTATTGTTAATAATATGAATTTAAGAGGATAACCATTCATTAAAAGAGTGTGAATTAAATCAGAGATGTTTTTTTCTTGAAATTTTGGATGGGATAAAAGCAAAATTCTATCTAATGCCTGATGATTACTCTTTTATATACTAACGAATGATTCGAAAAATAATTTAAATATCTCCCAGAATTAGTAGGTTTTTTGTAAATATCGAAGATGATTCTTCCTTCTTGTCTCATTAATTTTACGTCTGAAAAATTTATGCCGTTTTCATCGCCAAAGTCAACAGTGAATCTAAGCTCTCTTTCATGATATGAATTAAACAATTCCAGAACCCCCTCAACCTTGTCTTTATGCACCGCTAACACAATGTTATCCACATAACGGAAATAAAAAGACGAAATAATATTATTAGCGGTAATAATTTCTTGTTCTAAGTCTTGTAGAATTGTGTTCGTTAATATAGGAGACAACGGAGAGTTCATTGGCATGCCAAAAATCATAGAATGTGGCGAAAGGAACAGGAAAGGACCCAAAAACTTTATATATATTCCTCTCCGGAGATCCCCCTAATGAAAAGATATCTATAAATATCATGGGACCATTTGAGTTGACAAATAGGGGAAATCGTTATATTATGGTTTATACAAGATTATCTTACACGATACATATTAACAGAACTCATTATAAATAAATCTACCGCATCAATTATTAGAGCATTCTGGTATTCTTGACTAGATATTTTGGTAAACCCAAAGAATTCCTACCAGACAACGCTCTGGAATTCACTTCGAATAAATTCAAAACACTTTGCGCTCAATTACATGCCAAACATACGCTTATGTCAGTTTATCATCCACAATTAAAAAACAGGAAAAACGAAAGATCACATATATTTTACAGAATATATAAGGCATTATATGAAAGAACAAGAGCAATGAGACATGATACTGCTCCAGGCAATGCTTACATGTAATTGTATGGTAAATACACAGGATGCATACCCTATGAGTTACAATTTGGCAGAGAACCTAATCACATCTTCAGTGAAGAAGATGATAGATTATCTTTCCAAAAGCAAATAGACGAACTGCATATACAGCATGAAAATAAATTGGAAGAAGCACGTAAAAACATACGCGATTATCAAGACTCCAACCTCCCTATTAAATCCTATACTCCAAGAAATAGAAAACAATCATTCATAGAAAATAATGATCTGGTACTCGTGAAGTACTTCAATGCTAAGTCATTCGAACCTCAGTGGAAGAGTCCATTTCCTTTGGTTCGACATGACAAATTCATAACTTATCATGTTCGCGAAAATACAGATTAAACAGTATCACAGGAGTAACATTAAGCCTTTTATTACAGGTGAACAAGATGAACTTGAAATTTATTCTTTTTTCTGTTGATTCTCCAGGATCACCTTAGTAAAGGGATAGAAAAATATACCGTCATACAACTCAATGACGACGAAATCATTTACCTTGAAAGCAAAATTAAATTATATCATGAACAGTGGAAAATAGTGATAGGATATGATTTAACGAATTTAGAGAAAAATTATGATATATTATACTTAGTGTTGCGTATACGAATTTATATCAGAGATGTTTTTTTAAGTTGCTTAATGAAGAAAATTGGACTTGTTCCTTTAAACCGTTTTGCATGGCGATTAAAGCGACTCATCGAAATAACTGGCGATTTAGACAACATGTTACATTTAGCGGGACTTCAAAGAAGAACAAAAATTAAACGCGGATTATTCGACTTTGTAGGAGAAATAAGTAAAACATTATTTGGAACTTTAGCTGAACGGATGCGAGTTATTACAATAACGAATTAGATAAATTGTATGCTGATCAAAAAAATATTGTTCAGTATGTAATAATCAAACTATTATAGTATTATACTTAAAACCTTAACCGGCAGTGGAAAAGCTATCGAAATTAGCCACGATAAGAAATTTGAACAGTTTAATCGTATTAGAGATTTCTTTAAAGCCAACGAAGCTTATTCAGATAGATGAGGCATTATTAAATTTGAACAATGAATTGCAAAAATAACGGATGATATTAGAAAAATAGAAGAACTTAACGTTGATGAAAGACATGGAACTGTTAAACCATATGTTTTATCGCCTAAGGAATTATTTAACATTTTCAAAGAACATAAACACATAAACAATTTTCCTGTACCGATAGATGAAATACATTACACCATTCTTATAGATATAAGTGATATATCAATTTAACACAAAAACGATTGTTTATTCAATTTTTAATTCTTTTAATAAAAGTTAAAAATTTAGAATTAATTAGAGTAATCTCACTTCCCAGACACGGTTGGTTAAGACAATCAATTGTAGATACAACTCAAAATCTTATTTTATTAGACCCTTTTAGAACTACGTTTATGCCGATTAGCGAGTTAGAATTAAATAAAGCTAAAAGACTCGAGCAATATCAGTTATTAAAGCGAACGTATTCAGACTATAAAATAGGAATAAAAGATAATTGCCTTACATAAATAATTACAAAGCGTGATACCGAAAAATGCACAATTAAATGTACTAGCTTGATCAAAAAGTTTCCGGAATTCATTCAGAAAATTCAAAATACAAGTTTATTCATCAAAAGTGATATTGTTCCCTTCAAAGTACTCTCCAGCGACTGCAACGCACTTATGCCAGCGCTTGATCCAGCTCTCGAAACATTTCTGGAACTCTATTATTGGTATAGCCATCAGAGCCGTCTTCGATTTTTCCATTACCTCCTTTCGGCTGTTAAAACGCGTTCCTCGCAGGTTTTTTGACTCGATCGAACAGAAAAAAATCGCAGGGAGCCATATCGAGTGAATTCGATGGCTGTTGGATGGTAATCGTTGTTGCAAACTCATTGTTGCAAATTCAACTCCATTTTTAAAACTGTAAAAAATCGAAAACACGCGCAGAGGTAGATGTACTCAAGACGGCGTAATTTTTACAAATGTCAAGCTATGGCGATAAAATTTGATGGAAATGTCAATGATAGATGTGGCAACCTAGCCAAAAAAAAGAACTCAAATCAGCTGACTCAGAGCATCACCTGGTGGTCTCTTCCGGAAACTTTTTGATCAAGCTGGTATGCAGATACAAAATGCGCTCTGGATACAATTTCATACGAATCAAGACTGGATTGGAATTGCGTCAAGGGAAGAACTTATACATAAACATTATTCTGACAAAATACGTCACGCGCGAATCCATCAAAATTTTATACTTCACCTAGAACCGGATTGTATAGCAATTTCCGATACTGTAACCCTGACACCCGAAAATTTGCTCAAAGACAACATTGAAGTTATCAATATTTTTTTACTTTTATGTGTATATTATTTATAATATTTATTTAAATTATGTAATTTAAGAGTCCTGTTGATCTGTTTATTATAATTTAATTTTTACGTTGACTGTAATTATACGTACTATACAAGTATATCATATTTTGATTTTATTCGGGTAAACTTTGATAATCGTACAAGTAGATTACTCAAATCATGGATAAAATTTCGTAGGCTTAATTTAAAAAATACCTTACACATTAGATTTTTAAAAGATTGTATTATAAGATCATATACCACGACACTTAGATAGGTTGATAAATTTTAAAATTAAATTCCATCACCATAATTCTACTCGCAAATTTCAGAACTGTAAGGAAGTATTTATTCGAAGAATATTACAAAATGAACTTAATGACACACATAGGAAAAACAAAAAATCACAGAAAAAAGTTCTTTACTTGGCAAGCACATTATCTTATTATTTACCTATTAATAGCTGTGATGAGTTTTTAAACACACAAGAAAAATTATGTTTTTTTCATTTTTTGTTAAAAAAAAAGAAAGACTTACATCTCAGTTCAATTGGTTACTAAATAAACAGAGAAAACAGGTAATTAAAAACATATAACTTATAAAAGTACTGATTGTCCTTATTAATAATTCACACACATATTTTTCACAACATGAGATTGATACAATAAATTAACTCCAATTATAATTATAATTTTGCTTCCACGATTAAACACACCTCTCAAAACTTTCCCGTGGCATCCATTTGTTCTGAATCGCTAAACAACAATATTCCTTATATTCCTAAAACTGTATCAACTTATTCTTTTTCTGGTCTTCATTTCTCTAATTCTCTTCTGTCAGAGAAAGTTGGTTTATTAATCTTTGTTCTCATTCCTTATTCAATGTCTTTTACAATTAGGTGATAACTTTGCTCTTCCTAACAGAAATAAGAGAAACATTATTGTCGATTGTATTAAGAACATTGAACATAGCACTCGAAAACTTCCTATTATAAAAAAAATAGATATAATTAATTACTCAATTCCCATACTAATAACATAGTTTTTTCCTCTCTCTTTATTCTATTTCTATTGACCATAAATTATCAAATTTAGAAATAATTACAAAAAAGTTCCCGAATTGCATCCGAATATCATATTTACTCATGCAAATAAGGGTGATGTTACAATAATGTTGGATAGAGATTTCTACAGGAAGAGTAACAGAAATGAAGAATAACAGATGCTTAAAGATACCTATAAAATAATTAAAAGAGATCCTTACAAAAAACTGATAACATCACTCGAAAGACATACTTGTCAAATGGATTTAAATTATATTGATGCATCTCAATATCTTCATTGTAGTGATAGAACATTGCCATTAGCACATACGCTACCAAAAATTCACAAACAAAATTGTCCATTATAGACTTATAATTTCATCAATTGGCAATCCATTGCATAATTTAACGCCTTTTTTATATTATGTCTTAATAGAATCTATACCTAAAACAGAGAGTTATATCAGTAATAGTTTTCAATTAGTTGATAACTTAAAGGGTATTAATATTAGCAAAGATTTATAAATTAATATCTTTAGATGTAATTTCACTCTTTACAAATATATCAATGGATTGTATTAATGATAATTGGAATCACATTTCAAGAAAATGTATTTTACCTAAAGCGGAACTTTTGAAGTTAATACAGTTGGTTTTGGGTTCAACTTATTTTATTTTCTACAAAATAATATACAAACAGAATTACGGCACACCCATGGATTCTCCACTTTCTCCTATTATTGCTGATACTCTTTTAATTATGCAAAAATTAGAAAAAATAATTCTAAGTTTGTTTAGTAGTCAAGTTCTTTTTTACTATAAATATGTAGATGATCCGGTATTGTAGATGATCTATGTATCGCGGTTACGTCTAAAATGATAAATTTTTTTGTTGATCGTTTCAATTTATCCTCGACTCTAATTTACTTTAGAAATTGGAGAAAACTCTCTTAACTCTCGTGGTCAAAATAATGATCAAAGATGAACAAGTAAGTTTTGATTGGTACCAAAAATCAACTTTTTCGAGTAGATTCATTAACTTCTTTTCAAATCATCCCATTCTCAGAAAAGAGGTATAATTTTCAATTTAGTTGACAGAGCCTTATTACTTTCTAACAAAAAATTTCATTTGGAGAACATTACATTCATAATCAACACTATGTTACATAATGATTACCCACTTAAGTTCATTTTTGATACTATTAATAACAGAATTGAGAGTATTAAAAGAAAGAAACTTAAAACACAAAATAAAGATGAGCAAAATAAAGAACCGAATAATGAAGATTTATGATGCTTTTTATTCCTGGCTTCATATATTATAGATAAATTTAAACAAATTGAGTAAGAATATTAAAGTTTTTTTTCACAGTACTAACAAATTAAACAAGTATATTAAAGTTCAAAAAAATCGTCGTATACAATCAAAATGTAACGTTGTCTACAAAATCGGTTGCATAGAATGTAATGCTTCTTATGTTGGACAAACGGATAGACAATTAAAAACAAGAATTGCAGAATATCGCAAGCATATTAATTGGAACACGACTACCCGTTCTGTGATAACTGAACATAGGTTGCAGACGCAACACGATAATGGATAACATCAAAGTTTAAGACGAAGAATCATGTTACAATAAACGACTGATCTCGGAAATGATAAACATTAAAAAACAAGTCAATAGTCTAAATTTTCAAACCGATACGGAAGATCTTAATAAGGCATATATGTTTATTATAAACAAAGTTTGACTTTGTGTGTGGTGACACATGGTGACACATTAATCTATCGAAAATTCAAATCAATAAATGTTGAGAAGTCATATTGATAACATATCTTGGATCAGTTTTTTATAATGTCAGTTTTTTACAATTTCTAATTTTTAATTTTTAAACTGAATAATTTTATTTCACTCTTAATGTTTCGTTTTTTAATACTCATAATTTATTCTACAAATTTTTATATATATTTGACTAAATATTATCTACGTTTCTAATTGTTTAAATTTTTGTCCATCATATTTAAGGTGTTCGTGTGTATGTGTAAAGAGAGGTGAATGTGTAAAGAGAGATAAATTTAAAATGAGTTTCCCTCTATATATATTACAAATAATATCATATTGTAACATATGCAATATTTAGAAAGTTCAAACATTCGATTTGCAAATCAATTGAGAAGAATATTTCGTTTTCTTGGAACGCACTCATCGAACATTCAATATTTTATCACACTAAACTTTCGATGAAGCAATGGATACACTTAAGGAACTGCTAAATGTTTAAGGATCATCTGAAAAGGGCTTAATAAGGAACCGAAACATGTAATGTTTATATATGTATTCATTTTAATTAAAAATTTTAATTAAATCTTATTGTACTTTATTAATGTAACACCTTCAATTATCAATATTTTTTTATTCTTATATGTCTTTTATAAAATATTTATTTAAAATATCTTGAAAATTACGCTAACAAGGCAGCTGTATATTAACAGATATTGCACTATTTGACAACGTCGTATCTCAATATCACATTATATGTATTGTATTATTATTATTTGGCAACGTCGCATTTGTATCATATTACATTAATTATTGTCATTGCGAAACATGTTAAATATCCTTGAAAAAAATTTCTTATATTACGCTGACAACGTCATATTGAAACTTGCAAATTTGCTGACATTGCAATTTGAGGTGTCAGATTACATTAATGTCATTATCGAATGTCTCTAAAAATCTTTTGTTACAAAAAATTGTTGGAGGGGATAAGATTTAAATAGAGATTGAAGCAACGATACTGCATCAGTCGCTCAGACAGATTCGTTTTGCAGTGATCTCCAGCGCTGTAGATTCATACGTTCAACATGAGTCGAGCAAGTAAATATTTCAATTATATTTGTTTGTGAAGATTTCTTCTCTGTATATATATATATATATATATATGCTTTTTCATTTGTTTTTTCTTTCATTACAGCGCGTCTTTTCGTATCATAGAAATTGCGATATCCGAGATAATCGCATTGTTCTGCTTCATACTACATGGACATTCATCGAAAAACGAGCTGATTTGGTGCAGTTCACTGACCCATCATCATCATCATTAATTCGGGATTTATTTTGATTGAACTCGTTAAAGTACGTAATATGGACAATGTGAAATTATCATTATGTGACAAGTGTTCATACATTAAACCGTCGATTATACTTTTTATGCTTGAACTCAAACAATGTGTCGAGCACATATATTTCGATTTGTGTCAATATACAAATAGTGTAAACGAAAGATTTAAATATTTTGTAAGTTATACACGACAAAACTGCATTACAAACAAATCCAAATAACATACAATTATCACAATGACATCAAATTGACGTAAACTTTGAATCACGTTGAACATGTCACGCTTGACGCCTTTTGATCGAAAAATTTGACTGATTATGTCATTTTGACATCATTTTAATAACATTTTGATAATGACATCAAATATTTAACTGATTAATGATGTCATTTTGGTAACACAATGACCTCCAATAAAAAAATTTTTAGAAATCTCCAAAAAGATGAAAAGGAAATCCATCAGTAAACACAATGTTACATGTAACATGCATGAAATATCAGCAAAACAAGGTAACTGTAATATAACATCTTTGTTTTGTTGACATTTCATGTTACATGTAACATTGTATTTACTAGGAATATTTGTTTTAAATAATAATTATACACAAAATATAAAGAAAATTATTATTTAATGAAATATTTTATACAACAAAGAAATTTTATAATTAAATTTTATAATTAAATACATTTATATGTCATGAGAAAACAAAACATTAATAATTATAAAAAATATAAAGTCTATAAAATGTTAGATTTTTATATCAAAGATATTGTTTATCGTATATAAAGTTATTATCTCATTGTAGTTGAAAATGTAGAATTATTATAATAGAAAATGTTAAAAAGGTTTCTGATTGTAGCCTAAATTTGAATTATAGATGTAATTAACCTTCAATACATTTTTAAAATTTTATGACGATTTTTCGTATAAAAATAATCATGCATGTATACTATGAGTAAATGCATAATGTTACATATAAATATAAGCATCACACCTAGACCACAAAATAATTTTTAATAAAATCTGCATAAACAATAAGGAATATTAATAGGTAAACATACTCTTTGAAATAACTTTATCTGATTACAATCCAAAAAAATTAAAAAAATTATAATTATAATTACTTCACTTCAACTTTAATAATAAACTTTAATAATAAGGATTAAATAAGCTTTTAATAGATGGTCTAGTTTAATTTAGGACAAGTGGAAAAATTTAATATAAAGGAAATAAAAATAATATCAAAGAACAGTCTTGTAAATAAATCATACTTCTACTGAGATCTTTAAGCAGATGTGTTTAATCATCTCTTTAAAAATTTCATTACTTCTGGTAACTTAGTTTCTCCAAATTTTTTTAATACAGCGCCTGAAAGGATGTAAATTTATTTTGTAATAGAAAAATTTTTATCTTATCGCTATAACATATAATAATTTATATGTCAATTTTTACTTAATTCTATAACTTGACATAAATGAGTAGGCTCAAAAGAAATGTTGGTATCCTCAGTTCCTTTCCAGCTAATGCATCGAGCAAGATTATTCGAAATAATCTTGGATAAAATAGAGTGAATAGCAACATTTATGTTAGTGGTAATTGCCATGCGACCCGCAAAATAATTAACTATGTATAATTAAAAAATAGAGATACGAGTATGTATTATATATACATATATGTATAACAAATATATATAAATTTATAGATAGATATATGTATAACGAATATATAGATAGATAATTTCAGATTTATCATTCATATACACACCATACATGAAAAGTTAGCAGCTGATTTATAAAGAAAATCTTCCATCTGATCAAATACGTCAAGAGTTTTTTTAAGGGGAAGGGGATATTTTCTGGCATATTTTCTGGCCAGGCAAAATAACTGTCTTCTGAGAACAGTTTACGAGTAATTCTATCTAGAGTAATATTTGATTTATCTATTTTAGAACTCAATTCAACAACAATTTCCGGTAGTTTTCACGATATTATTTGAAGAAATACATACTGACTAGACAGATTTCTTATTTACAAGATGGATATTATTTTTTGGAACTACATACGAAATACATAAACAACTGCATATTTTCTAATATTTTTTGATACATACTTGTACTTTTAGACGTTGAAGCATTATTGCCATCATTCAGTTCTGTTCATTTTCGTATTAACATACAGAGTTGCTGCAATAAATTTGTTTTATTAAAGCGATTGCCAAAAAATTTATATATATTTTCGAGAATATGTAACTATTCCCAAAAAATTAAAAAGACTTACACTTTAAACGAAAACACGGTAATGATTCCTTGCCTACATTGCAATTTAACATAGTGAATATAATAGCATGTCAATATATATATATATATATATATATATATATATATATATATAAAATAATTATTACACAGTTTCCTCTATATATACATGTATATATATATATATATATATATATATATATATATATATATATATATATAGAGGAAACTGTGAAATAATTATTTTTTATAAGAGAAGTTCGGGTAGCCTCGGATGGCGGACATTTCCGAACACTTGAATTTTTCAGCGATTTTCTAAGCCAAAAACAAAAACAAAGTATTATGTTGAAATGTCTACCACGAGTTTCGACATAATGCTTTGGTTTTGTTTTTGGCTGAAAAATTCGAATGTTCATCATCCAAAGAGATATGTTCTTTTTCAACAAATTCAATTTGTCTCTAATATTGTATAGCAATTTTTTGGCCTCTGATTGATCCTTCAAATCTGATGATTGGTCAGAGTCACTGCTATAATTTACGTTTAATTTCGATTTCTTTAATAAATAGATTGGAGTCTTCAGAGTATTCGCTTTCAGTACTTTCATATTTTTGTGACTTTCTTTTTTTCCTTGGTTTCTCTAAGTTTCTTTTATAATAAAGTTACTGTATAAGATTGAATCTTTAAAAAATAAATATTAAAAATTGTTGTATTTAAAAATACATTTTATTGTTAAAATATATATTTAATAACTATATTTAATATATATATATATATTAGGTGTTGGAATTAATTCGTAGCGTTTTTTAATGAAAGAATGTTATTTATTTCACATGAGCATTAAAAAATACATTAATGAAAGTACTTCCCATCACTTGTAAAACGCTACGAATTAATTCCAACACCTAATATATATATATATATATACACATATAAAGTATATTTGAATTATTAGAAAATCTCGCGTCTGAATCGCGTCATAATGAGATATAGAAAATAACTTTCTAAATCATGTATCACGTATCAGAGTAGTGATATATTTTTCAAAGAAAAGATAAGTTTCTTGAAATAGATGATGAGGAATAATTGTGCGATAATATAAATTCATATATACATTCAAAATAATTATAATATATGAATAGTATAATATAAGAATATTCACGTAGCAGTCTTACATTCTGTCAGTGTAGTCGTTCTGTCATAATTATATCTATACAATTTGTTAAATTGTTTTTATATTACAACACAAAACAAAGTTTAACATTTTTAGACATGATTATCAATCCATTTAATATTGTTAGACTTTTATTAGCATCTATAAGTTCAGTATATCTAACAGAAACACCACTCACTGAAGTAGAAATAGAATTAAAAGAACACATACAAAAATAAATTGTTGGAGCATTTTTCACTATAATAGGTTGGAAGTAACAGAAGAAATCTATCTCGATTATCAAGAGCCTTATAACTACATTATTCTGAAATAATTGAAGAAGACGAAGAAGCATGGAATGAAGATAATTTAAATTCTCACTCTCAGTGTTCAAATGATGACGCAGACTTTAATAGTTCTTATAAAAGATGAGCTGTTGAGTTTTGGCGGAATTGGGATATTAATGAAAAAAATAACAACAAAAGGAATCGTCCGCTAAAATCAATGCAAAATAAATTTAGAAGAGTTTCATCTGAACATCAATTAAGACGATGGGAAGAACAATTACATTCAGGCAGAAATCGTATAGAAAAATTATCTTACATCTCCAAATTTACACATGATAAATCTACTACAATTATTGAATCAGGATTCATAGTTCATGATATCGATTTACAAAGGGGCTTGGGCTTTACAAGCTCAAGAAGAAATAGGAAATTTAAATCCTATAATTAAAGCTTTTCATAGTTGGGTATTAAGATAAGAAAAGTCTCACCGAATTGTTTCGAAAAAAATTATGAAATTTGTAACTATAAGAACAATAGAAGATCCGTTAATTTGCAAAATACAACTAATGATTTTCTGAAAACAGTGAAACCACTTGTCGAACAGTTTGGATCTGAAAATATTTTTAATTCTGATCAAAGTGGTTTCCAATTGAAAATTCATTCTGAAAGATCATTGTCTAATTAAGGAATAAAGAAAATAGAGTGTGTTGTGCAATCTATACCATCAACAACCACACAACACACTCATACAACCAATATCGTGTAATGAAAATTTGCTGTCACCTTTATTTATTATATTAAAAGAAACTAATAGTATAATATATTTGGACCAAGAGTACAAGAAACCATATTTACACCAATAAATGTTATTGTAAAAATATTTAAATCTGATAAAATGAACTTCAGGCAATTAAATAAATTTCCTTTCACAACAGATTTTCAAATACTGTTTTATTATTAAAAAGTAAATATAAATTTGCATAAACGAAATAATATAATGAAATTATAATCTCTGTGTCATTTCTATGATATATTTTATATCTTATTTAAGAATCTCACATAACAGTCGTAAAATAGTTATTAATTTAACATTTATATTTCTTACAGATCATTTTAAAATGTGATTAGAAGAAACTTATTTTCCAAACATTGATTCTAATTAGCGTTCTTCTTATCGATTCATGACTGGACATTGTCCCAATATTATTTCAGATTTAACATCTGCAGGAAAAACATATTACTACTATGATTATAGGTACTACAGGAAAAATACAATTAGATATTTATAGATTTAGAATTTGGAAAAGTTTTGCTAAAAGATTTTCAGATATTGTTTTACTATTGGAAACTAATACAAATTTACATATGAAAAAAATAATATAATAAAATTACAATCTCTGATACAATCAATTGTCATCTCCGCGATATCACAACTTATTTAAATATTCGTGGTTTAAAAGTCGTTATACAAACGAAAAATCAGAAGAATTTGAAAATTTAGTAGAATTTAGTTTCAATAAAAGTTCAATGTGACATCGAAGGTTGCAGTAATATATTAGCTACAGATGTAAGATGTTCATGGTGCAAGAAGTCATTATGTTTAAAATATTTTTTCATCATTATTTTAATGAATATAATGAGTAAACGATACAAAATATAAATTTAAATTTATATACAAAATATAAATTTTGTATATAAACATTTAGAAATTATTTCATTATTAAGTATGTTTAGAAATTATTACATAAATGACAAGTTAATAAGATGTTCACAGTTATTTCTATCATCTGTTCCAAGAAACTTATCTTTTCTTTGAAAAATATGTCATGACTCTGATACGTAATTTAGGTTAGTTCTTATATCTCATTACACATGATGATTCAGACGTGAGATTTTCTAACAATTTAAATATATATTAAATTTATATATTAAATATAGTTATTAAA
This sequence comes from Acromyrmex echinatior, assembly GCF_024713525.1. NCBI lineage: Eukaryota > Metazoa > Arthropoda > Insecta > Hymenoptera > Formicidae > Acromyrmex > Acromyrmex echinatior. Next base: position 2,783,735 of record NC_141852.1, read on the forward strand.
TATATATATTTTCTAACAATTCAATGTATTTTTAAATAAAACAATTTTTTAAAAATTTATTTTTTAAAAATTCAATCCTATACAATAATTTTATTATAAAAGAATGGATTTGGAATAAAATTATTTTTAATTTTTATTCATAGAAGAAATTAATAAGTCAATTTTAAGCAAAATCGTAAAACTCCTAACTTATTTTCGTAAAACTCATAAGAACTTATAATTAGTATTCTAATTTTATGCATATGTATCGTAAGACGTAAGATTCGTAAATATTTATGATTTCTTGTAAATCTTATGGCTAATAAAAAGCTGTCTGTAAAAAAGTATTGTATAAAGGTATAAACACTTCAAAATTCTTATAAATCTTACGAGAATATATTACGAATCTTATAATTTTGTTTAGAATTTAGGCATAAATGTCAAAGAAATAATAACAAGGTTAATATGTGTGTATATATATATATATATATATATATATATATATATATCTTAAAAATATTATATATTTAGAAAATCTAAATACATATAGTACATGGGCTGAAAAGTCCCGGGATTTTTAATGAAAACAAGCGTTTTTTGTGCAAAGTTATATTTATTCCTCAACATAGTTGCCTTCGAGGGCGATACACTTGGTATAGCGATTTTCCAACATTTCGATGCCCTTTCTGTAGTACGAAACGTCCAAGCCTTCGAAATACGCCTCGATTTCCGCGATGACTTCCTCATTCGATGTGAATCTCTTTCCCTGGAGCCACCGCTTGAGGTTTGGAAACAGATAATAGTTGCTGGGGGCCAAGTCTGGAGAATACGGTGGGTGAGCAATCAATTCGAATCGTAATTGGTCCAATTTAACCATTGCTTTCAAGGACGTGTGTGACGGTGCGTTATCGTGATGGTACAGAACTTTTTTCTTCGCCATATGGGGCCGTTTTTTCTTTATTTCGTCGTTCAGTTTGTCCAATAACGCTGCATAATACTCTCCCGTAATTGTTCTTCCCTTCTGCAGATAATCGATGAAGATTACGCCATGCGCATCCCAAAAAACGGAGGCCATAACCTTCCCGACCGAGCGTTGGTCTTTTGGTCGCTTTGGTCGGCTTTCGTGGCTTTTCAGCCACTCTGCAGACTGCCTATTGGACTCAGGCGTATGGTAATGGACTCACGTTTCCATCGTCACAAAACGTCGAAAAAAGTCCGCTCGATTACGCTGCAACAACGCCAAACCGACTGTTGAATCATCAATGCGCTGCTGTTTTTGGTTGATGGTCAGCAAACGCGGCACCCATCGTGCCGTTAGCTTTTTCATCTCCAAAACATCGTGCAAAATGTATCCCGCCCGTTCTTTTGAGATGCCCACGGCCTCAGTTAACTCGCGCAACTTCATTTTACGATCACTCAAAACGATTCGATGCATTTGCTTTGCGATTTCCGCATTTGTAGCCTCTTTTGGCCTTCCAGAGCGAGGTGCATCTTCGGTGTTTGTACGATCCATTTTAAATTCACTAAACCACCGATAAACTGTTGTTCTCGAAGAAGTAAATGTGGGATAACATTTCTGCAACCATTTCAATGATTGTTCAGAAGTTTTTCCCATCAAAAAACAATGATCAAGATGCGATATTCCTGTTTTTCCATTTTTTTTACGAAGGCGAAAGTAACGCCACTTAAACGACTGTAGCTTGTAAACGAATGAACGAAATGTCATGAAACTTCATACATAAACTAGTGACAGATGAATCTCTCGAAATGAATCATGTTCATTTTCTAATGGCACCACCTATTGAAAAATCCCGGGACTTTTCAGCCCATGTAGTATATATATATATATATATATATATATATATATACATATATATATTGTAAAATTTAAATACATATATAATAAAGCACATAGAAAACTATACAAATTTTACTTAAGATATCTTTTCAAGTTTTTATATATTTTACTGTTCCGACGACAATTACTTTACGCATATGAGCATGGAATACGTACAGTACCGGCAAAAATTATATCACCTTTTGGTTTTTTAAGTAACTTTCGTCAAAGAGTATCAAAATTTTACAGTAGATACCTGATGGTAGATGCACTTTGTACATAAAATGTAATGAAATTTGACAATGTTACGCTATGATTTTTGAATTTTTTATTGATTTTGGCAAAATCGCACTTTTGTGCTTTCTTTATTTTTCATGTCGCAGCCATTGTTCTTACGGTCTTAATTTAATTTTGGCAGTAAATTTAGTGTTTCACATTATGGTAAAAACTCCTGGTGCTCGAGATATAGACGAATGACAGCAAAATGCAGAAGGCCGCAAACAAAGACGAACGCACGAAGAGCTCGCACAATAGTTTGGCATTTCTAAATCGGCGATAACCAAATTGCTGAAGCGTTGGAAGGCCCAAGGAGATTATGTCAAAAAGAAAACCGGGCGATCGCGTGTACTTTTTCTGTCATTGATCGCAACATCCTCCGCATATCCCGCAGCAATCCACGTTTCACAGCATCAGATATTGCCAAAGAAATATTAATTTCTGGTGAGTCTGGTCCAACCATACGGACCATACATTATCGTCTGCAGGACTACATGGACGACGACCCGTAAAGAAGCCATTTATTTCTGCCAAGAACCGGAAGGTGCGAGTGGAATGGACGAAAGCTCATCTTAATTGGACACCTCAGCAGTGGTCCTCTATCGTCTGAAGCGACGAAAGTAAGTTATTTGATACTGACGATAACATGGATTCGTCATCTTAAAGGCAAGCGCTTCGATCCCAAGTACCAACTTCCTACAATTGAAACACGGAGGCGATTCGGTCAAGGTGTGGGATGCTTTCTCTGCAAAGGAAATGGGTCCCCTTCATAGGATTGACGGCAAAATGGATCAAAAAATATAGACATCCTCGAGAATGTGATGCTTCCGTAGGCAAAGCGTTTTCTTGGCCGTGGCTTTATACAGGGTTGGCCATATTCGACGGAAAGATGTTTTTTTTTCAATCATGGGAAAAAAACACATTTTTTGCTGTTCATTTTAAAAAAAAAGTGTTGCCAGATCTTTCCGTCGAATATGGCCAACCCTGTATATCAGCAAGACAATGATCCAAAGCATCGCGCGACGGAAGTCGGAAAGTACGGAAGTGATTTCGGCAGTATCGAGTAACTCTTCTAGAGTGGCCAAGCCAATCGCCCGACCTAAATATCATCAAACCGTTGTGGGATGAACTCCATAAACGTTTAGCCAGTAAGCGAGCTACAAATATAGCCGAAAAATTCGACCAATTGGAGGAAGAGTGGAAGAAGATCTTTCAGTCGATAATTGACGCACTTATCGATTCCATGCCCAGACGCTGCCAAGCTGTAATCGATACCAAGGGGTTTGCTACAAAATATTAAAGTTGTATAATCTAAATTATGAATTTTTTGTTGGTTTGAAGACATTTATTTTCGTTATGGTAATTAAAAATTAATTATAAAATTTGACATATTTTTAGAGATTTTTAATAAAATTAATGTTTCACAAGTTGTTGTTTTTATTATTTGATGAAAAGTTATTTGTTCAATAAACTATATCTATTATTAAAACATATTACAATTTGATAAAGATCTATACAGTTTAAAAAAAATTATGCTTAAAAAATCAAAAAAAGGTGATATAATTTTTGCCGGTACTGTATATACGGAAGCGTTAATAATTAATTCTCGAAAATGATATGTTATAATATAACTTTATTACACATGGTTGAATTCGTAAAAAGTAATCTTTAATTTGGTAAAAAAAAATTTGAAAATTTAAGAAAATTATGAGCGATGGGAGTATTTTATTAAACAAAAAAATAAACAAAATTTTTTTTATTTATAACTTTGAAGTGCTCTTGAAACTGTACAACTTTTGTTTAAAAAATTTTTTCTATCTTTTATGCTTCCAACGATTCGCGGTATTTTTGTTTCACCCCTTAAACATAAGTTAGTGCAAGTATAAAAAATTACGTGTCTCTTAGATTTTCGTGTAACAACATATCTCATGGAGAATTAAATCGGACAGTTCCGGACAGTTGTGAACCTTTCCTTGTTAGATATGCGTTTCAACACGCAAATTGGACAGGTGTGACCTAAACAGTATATATAAATATGTATAGTTACAATCACTTTCCAAAATCATTTTATTATGTAATGAAAAATACTTCCCAGGGGTTAGTCATGATTGTGAAGTATAAATTTCACTTAATAAATAAATATAAAAATAAAATATAAGATTTCCGCTCCATCAGGAGACGCGGTAGTGTCTCCGGCCATGTTAAAAAAAAAGACATAAAGACACTACAAGTCTCTTATCCCGAGCCATACAGTCCATTTTTTGGAGATACAGAACTACTAAAATATAAAAAATTTTGCATGCACGTAACATATCCTGAAAGGCGGCCACGAGTAATTTGAACAAAAAAAAAATTAAAATCGATCAAATCGTTTTGGACATACAAGCGGTCAAAAAAGTGATGATTTTCATGAAAAATGAAGTAACGTCTCTTTCTTCTCCTTCTTCTCTGTCCGCAGTCATCTCTCTTCTCTCTCACTTTTCACTCACACCTCTCCCAACTTCGACCAACTCCTCCCCTCCCCCTCGCCCACCACCCTCACCAGCCCTCTCTATCTCACTCTCTTTCGTCCTCTCTCATTCCTGTTTGCTGAAAGTGTCCGATGATCACTCAGTCGTGAACTTGACAATGTGAGACAAGGTCTCGTATTAATTTTTTTGTATAATTTCGTAACGCGTCATGGATGACTGCTATAATCTTTCAAAGGTTGTTCGGTGTGCTGACCTTCATAATGTCAGGGTTATCAGAGGTAAATGATCCATTTTAATTTTAAGCTTCTCAATGGGCAACGGTCGCCTGTTGAAAGTGTCCGATGGTCATTCAGGGTCGTGACTTTAATAAAATGAGTAAGGGTCGTTTTAATTTTTTTGGATAGCTTTGTAATGCGTGATGGGTGACTGCTACAATTTTCCGAAGATTGTTCGGTGTGATGATATTTATAATGTCGGAGGGTCAAGGTCATCGGAGATGAATTGTCCTTCGATGATCACTAAGGATCATTATCTTGACTATATATGTCACGATCAACGTCATCGAAGTTAAATTCCCTATTTCATTTTTAATAACTTCTTAACATGAGATGGGTGACTGCTTAACTTTCCGAAGGTTGCAGGAAATGTAGTGACAAGTATATATATATATATATATATATATATATATATATATATATTTAAAATAGATCGATTTTAAGATGGTCGATAAAGAGATAAAAAATATATGTACAGACTTCTAGTGGATGTACTGATGGTCATCGCAATCTTTATACACCTGACATTAAATATTCTGACCATTAAATAATTTGACGTCCCAGTTGATGTAGCGCGTGTCATTACATACTTAAAATAAAGAATGGGCCTCTCCATCGCCCATTCTTGTGAGAACGTAACCATATTTTCGTCTCTCCGATTTTAACACAACCTTTAATATTTATTTCGATTGCAACAGAATGAATTTTTAATATTGTATTGGGAGTACAAATTAGTTTGGTCCGTTTTTTTGTGTTCAAAAATGCATTTATTTCAAAACAAAATGAATGAACAGATTAATTAAAGATTATTGTCCATCGCTGGCTACTACTTTTTTCCATCTCAAGCAATTTTCGAATTCCATCTCGAAAAAATGACTTGTCTTTGGTCTTTGTCCACTTTGGAGAAGTGAACCAGTGACTTACCAAATCGTGCTGCATCCTTTGGAACAACCAGTAATCAGAAGGAGCAATGTCCAGAGAATATGGCGGGTGCGGTAAAACATCCTATTTGAGCGTTCCCAAATATTTTTTTACGATTTTTACGACATGAGGCCGAGCGTTGTCATGAAGAAAAATAACTTTATCATGTTTTTGCTCGTATTCCGGCCGTTTTTCTGCACGGCTCAAACGAATAAATTGTAGCCGATATCGATCGCCCGTAATGGAATCGCTAGGTTTCAACAGTTCATAATAAACAACACTCTTTTGGTCCCACCAGATACAGAGCATGATCTTCGAATCATGAATGTTCGGCTTTGGTGTTAATGTTGAGGTCGATGGCACAATTGACCGGGCTTAGCGTAGTATTTTTTCTTCTTGGGATTGTCATAGAATATCCACTTCTCATCTCCAGTCACAATCCGATGCAAAAAACCTTTTCTTTGTCGTCTTTGAATCAGCTGTTCGCAAGTGAAAAATCGCCTTTCACTTGTGAACAGCTGATTCAAAGACTTTCAACGTCTCTCGGTTTCACAAGGCACCCAATTTCCTTGTTTTCGAATTATTCCCATGGCTCTCAATCGTGCAGAAACGGCTTGTTGAGTTCCCAATGATTCTGCAAGCTCCTCTTGCGTTTGACTCTGATCTTCGAGTAATGCCTCTAATTCTTTGTCTCCAAATTTTTTTGGCTGTCCAGAGCGAGGCTTGTCTTCAATGCTGAAATCTCCATCCTTGAAATGTCGAAACCATTCCCTACATGATTTATCAGTTGGAGCAGTGTCACCATAAACATCGACAAGCATTCGATGGGCTTCAGCTGCACTTTCTTCCAATTAAAGCAGAAAATTAGAACCTCTCGCAAATGCTGCTTGGTTAACACAAAATTCGACATTTCAAACACAGTAAAAATCAAGGTTTTTGTATGAAACTCAAAGCGATATAAACTGAATATTATTAGCAGATGTCTAACCTCTCTGAAAACGCCAAAATCACTATGAACCATTCACAACAGCCGGAGCCATCTTTTGGAAAACGGACCGAATTAATTTGTACTCCCAATATGAATATACTTTTTTTTTGTTTGCGAGGAGGAGAAAAATCTTCACAGCCCCTTATCCGGGATGCTCCCGAAGGAGAGCCTAATCGGATGAGGAAGACACACAGGAGCCGATCTCCTGATTGTGCAGGTTTCGATAAGTTTGCGTTCCTTCTATAAGGACAGCGGATATCATTGCCTACCTGCTAAAAAAACTTCCCCTATTCAGCATTTCCGCAAGACACATTGAGCACATCTCGGAACTGCCTACCCGGCATTTCATCAGGAATGCACCCAAGTGGAGTATACGCTCCCACTTTCATGATCCAGTACTTAAAGCTAGAACCCTATCCTATATTATATTAAATACTATGCTAAATATGTACATTATATATACATTTTTACACATGATTGTCATCAGACTCCAAACAAGCCCGAGCTAAAAGAGCCTTTTGTCTCTTCAGGGCCTGACGCTTCCACTCGGCCCGCTCCTTCTTGCGCAGAAATCCGCGAGAGCCGTCCAACACGCAGCGGAGCACATAGCCGCCCTGACAATGGAGCTGTATATCCTGTCAAGGAGAGATCCCAACCGCACAAAAAGTGACGTCCTTTCCGCGGCCCAAGAAACAACAGCGTGTATTGTATCCGCAGTCGCACAAATCGGCGACGCGTTACGCTGTATCTCAAAGGTAAGCCTCAAAGCACCCATGACCCATTAAAATCTGGGTTATGCGGATTGTATGAATATACTAAAAATAAAGAATGGCCTCCATCGCCTATTCTCGTGAGAACGCAACTACATGTTTTTCGTCTCTTCGATTTTAACACGATCTTTGACATAGAGATATGACATAGAGATGGAAGATTTTTTGCTTGATTTCTTAGATCATCATATTCCAATCATTGTTTTGGATTATTTTAGAAACTCGCTGCTATAAAATGTCCAACACTTTTGCTCTAAGAGAGAAGTGCCTTAAGAATTGCAACGCAAAAAAAATGCTTGGAAATAATAGAGCATAAAGCAGAGAATTATTTTACATAATCAGAGTATTTAATTTTGCAATCTTAAACGACTTGGGGATAATATGTCTGTTCGCTCTAAGAGGGAAGTGCCTTGCAAATTATAATCCGCCTATCAAGTTAGGAGGCCTGGGAAGGGAATATGGACATACAATTTAATGGAAAAAAAATCAGAGTTTTTAAACGCGTACTCAACAAAATACACAAAGTCGGAGAAATGCAATATAGACTTTGCAATGATAGATTCGAATAAGCCCTTGGCATCAAAACTGTGGAATTTTGTGATACGTTCATTGAATAACAGAGAATGCTTTAGAAGCTGCGGACACACTGCTACGGAATCCCTTGTATGGTACAGACAGTGATACCATTGTCAAATGGATTGACGTTAATGAGATGAGAAACAGAAAACATTTAATGAAATTAAAACATTTAATGAAATTAAAGCTTTCGATGAAAATTCTACGAATAAATTATTGTCCGTCGCTTATCGATGATTACTCTAAGCATACCTAAGGAATTAGAATCATTGAATTTGTACGATTTTGCCAGATTTTGGGAAATTATGAGACAGATGCCAAAAAATGACGAAGTCAAATGTTAAAAACTTGTATCAAGTTTATTTTAAAAAAAACGAAAAAAGTGTTATTTAATTAACCATTATTTAATGTAAAAATTGAAAAATACTTTTATTCGCTGCTTCTTCTGTTTAAACTGTGGAGAGATTTGAGTGAACTCAAAGGTGTATACGAGACTTACACGGATGCCTTTAAGAATTCAGCATCTACTTTGACGAAGGCAAAGAAATATCACGAAAGGTTCGAAGAAATACAGACAGCTTTTGAGCACGTTGCTGAATTAATCGAGAAGCTCGAAAATGATCTGAAAACAGCAAATAAAGACAAATCCGATGAACTGGATGCAATCCGAAGCTGACGACGTGATGAAAAGATCTAATAGATTTTGATAAGATTGACGCTCCGATTGATTTATTGCAAATGATGTCGCGATTGAACGAAGATCAGAAAAGAGTCTGCCATAGAGTATGCCAAGTTTTACAAAATGAAAATCAGATTCTGCGACTGTACATAAGTGGCAAGAGTGGTACAGGAAAAAGTTTTCTTATTGAAACAATTAAATATTGGATCAGAATACATTTGAAAAAAGCGACTGCCATATCTGCTCCCACGGGTATCGCGACATTCAATATCAATGGCTTGACGATCCATAGAATGTTTCAGCTACCCGTTACTCATGAATCTATGGCAAAATATACGCACTTGTCAGACATGATTTTGAACACTTTAAGAGACAAATTAAAGACTGTCGTTATTTATAATCGAAAAGTATCCATGATTTCGAATGTGACATTTATGTTTATCAATCTACGATTATGTGAAATTTTTGATACGACAGATACAGATGATAGTTTCTTTGGCAGAAAACACGTTCTTCTGTTTGGAGACTTGTTGGAGCTTCCCCCTGTAAAAGAACAATCTCCATTCGTGAAAATGTCTCGATCAGTAATTCACAAGTATTTAGCCATGAGTGGATCTGATTTGTGGAGATTGTTCGATTACGACGAACTCTTGATTAATATGCGACAACACATATCGTGATATATAACTATTGTGTGTTTCGCGGGTGTCTAGATCCATTCTTGGAATGCCAAAGTTTCGTGAGCCTTGCAATCCACTTCATCAGGGCGAGGAGAAGTCTGATACTGAGCTATTCCTCCAAGTCCTTCCTTTTTCATATTACGCTGCTTGTTGGAGTGGGGGTAAGTGAGAAGAGGAGGGGGGGGGGGAGAAGAGGTGATGGAATTTGGTTGGTCTTCAATAATCGGGAGAATGGTCTTTCATATTTTATTTATGAACACAACGACAGGACTCGATATTTTTTTGGCAGTTGAAGAAACTCTTCTAAAATTTGACATAGATTTTAATAAATATTCTTCAATTACGACTGACGCGAAAGCTATGACAGATTTAAAGAAAGGATTCACCGGTCAATTGAAGCAGCGAAATCTAATTCCCATTATTCACTGCATAATACATCAGGAAGCATTAGTCGGTAAAGTTATAAAATTTTCAACAGCTATGAAGACTATCACTAAAATAATTAATGAAATTAAAGGTAGACATAAGTTCCTTATTCACCGAAAATTTAAATTATTTCTTGAGGAATATAAAACTGTTTACATAGATGTCCCACTTCATTATCCAGTTCATTGGCTAAGTGCTGCAAAATATTTAGAAATATTTTTTGCGATAAAAAAAGACGTTTCTTCTTTTCTTGAAAGAAATGAACAATTCAAAATTTCACGAATATATATCTCTTTTGGAAGATATGACATTTCTTACTAAACTCGCTTTTATTACTGATATAAATAATCAACTTAGGCTTCTTAATTTAAAACTGCAAAGGATGAATCAAAATATTTCCCAATTAGTGAGACACGTTGATTCTTTCCGAAGAAAATTGCAGCTATTAAAATCTCATTTAAACGATAATATTTTTCACTTTTTTCCTTCTTGTCAAATTCTTCTCGAAGAACAGGACAATAATTGCAATTTCAAAGACATTCATTTTCTAGACTAGATTCTCTTATAGACGAATTTGATACACAGTTTACTTGCTTCGAAAAACTCAAAACTGAATTAATTCTTTTCGAGAATCCCCTTACAGCGTCAATTGAAGGACAGCATCTTGACTTGCAAGATGAATTATGTGATTTGCAGAATGATATTGCACTTAAAATGATTAAAGAAACTGGTGACGATTTTTACAAAATGTTGAAAGAATCATCATACTCTAATCTTCAATTTCGGACTTCGATTTCATTTCATGTTCGGCTCTACATATTTATGTAAAACATCCTTTTCAAAAATAGTAATAAAGTTCTATCCTGAGCGATGATTCTTTGCCTCGTCTTATGCGGCTCGCTACACGCAAACCGACGTTTCTGATTTCGCCAATAAAAGATTCCGACAATCAAAATAAGTATTTTTCATTTCATTTTGTTTGTGTTTAATTACTTGATCGTACAATTTATCATTTTTATCAGTACTAGGCTTATTGGGGATATCACTTAAAAAAAAACGCGTCAAAAATAATATCTCAAGGGAAAACTATTGGAAAACTATTGAAAATTCATTGGATATTATTTTGATAAAATTCATTGGATGGTATTTTGAGCGCTTATCCACTGCTTCATTCTGTGTTAATTATATAATGAGCGAAAAAAAGATAGAATGAAGTTTAGCATGACCGCCCCAAAAGTGCCCAAAGCGAGCGCTCCATGCACCTCATATCTTTGAACGTTAGAACGCTTCTAAACATCGAGCGGCATTTGGACTGCGCGCGGGACAAGCGGTGAGAGGAGTAACGAGAGGCTAAGTCTCTCGGAAAATTCAGAAAAGTGCAAATTTTGCCGAGCCCTGTACTAGTATCTGATATGACAGGTCATGTTCTGTTTTTGTCATGTTTCTGCCATCACATTATGATGACAAGATATGCTCCATTTTTGCTGCATTTCTGTTGTTATATTATGTTTAGCAAATCACGTTTTTGTTATCACGATAACAAAAACCAAGCTTAAAGAAGACATAGTGGACAGGAATCTGCTTTACAAGTGTGACTGAATTTGTTGACATATTGTTAGCATACTAACACTTTGCTATCTGGGTATATAATATATATTTATGTATGTATTATATATTATATTATGTACTACATATATCACATACAATATATGTATTATATATATATATATGTATATATGTCCATACATTTCAAGAATATTATATTTACATGAATTGAAAACAATTCGAACAAATATTCGTTGTTAGAATCTTTATAGTCTATACTCTAATAGTAAAATGTTATGATGAATTCGATCACTCGGACTACACTGGATCAGTGCATATTAAAAACTGCTTTATATAAAATATCTCAATGCAGTGATACAATATAATCAACATTGACAATAAAATATGATACACATATATTTTGTTAAATAATGTGTCGTTTAAAATTTTTATTTACTATTATATTTAACTTTACTAATGCCATATAAAACAGTTATAGTATGCACTAATTTAATGTACTGCAAGTGACCGAATTAGCAACTTGCACGCAAATTGATAACAAATTCGATCAAATTTTGATTACAAAACCATAGCCATCTGTTCGCATTTGACTACGGATTTGTCAACAAAGCCTGCTGACATGTTTTGCCAGCAGATTGCTGATAAAAACCGAGCAAAGTCTGCTTATATAATCTGATAGCAAATTGCGAGCAGAAACCGAGCAGAGCCTGCTGACATAACCTAGGAAATTCAGAAAACACACTCCGAAGGAGCTTGAGAATCTCTAGAAGATTTGCCTATTCGATTTACATACACCAATTCTTATAAGACTCCAAAATGATTTCTTCTTATGAGAAGCAAGTTCATCTCATGACAATATCGATAAATGAAAATAACAAGTCTTTGGTTCTTGCTGCCAATTTGCCATCAGATTATGTCAGCAGACTTTGTTATATTTTTGACAGCAGTTTGCTGACAATGGATTCAAGATGGCAAAACGGCTAAGCATACTTAATGAGCGATAAATATGATTGGTTGGATCTATAAGTAACAATCAATTATGCTCATTTGCTCGGTAAGCAGGCTAGCCGTTTTGTCAAATTGAATGCACCCAATATCTGGTACAAATACTGTGCACAATTGCCTTTCTGTAATCAGAAATTGATAGCAGGCTCTGTTCAAAATCTGTCTCCACAGGCTTTGCTATCAGCGAAATTTTGCATATGTAATATATAAACGATTACCTATAATTACACATAATTATTATATATATTTATATATACTGCTGTGAAAACTGAAAACAATCAATACAGTTTTATTGCTAAAATATTATTGATTAGCTTTACATTTTAAAATATACATGAGAAAATTATAAAATAGTCAATAAAATATTCGGAGATTTAGAAAGCACTCCGAAGAAGCTTGGGAATCTCTAAAAGGTTTGTCTGTTCGATTTACATGTGTCAATTCTTATAGGACTCCTAGGCGTTTTATTCTTACGAAAAGCAAGTCTCATGGCGAAATCGTATATGAAAATGAGTGAACTTGCTCGGTTTCTGCTGCCAATTTGCCATCAAGTTATGTCAGCAGGCTCTGCTCGGTTTCAGCCGCAATCTGCTGTCAGGTTACGCAGCAGACTCTGGTTCGGTTTTTCTCACCAATTTGCTAACATAGTATCAGCAGGCTTAGCTATATTTTTGACAACAGTTTGCTGACATTATCTGATAGTACTTTGTGTACAATTTGTTGTCTTTCTGCAATCAAAAATTCATAGCAGACTCTGCTCTAAATCTGTCTCCGTAGGCTTTGTTATCAGGGTATATAAGCTTTTCTATAGCAACCGTAATTCTTCCAGCCTATAAATTTATTAACTAATTTCAAATGTTGCAGTTGAATTTTCTGTTGGATTGCCTCTTCCCACATTGTAATAATTTATAATTTTATTTTATTAGCTTCCGGCATCTCAATTCCATTTCCAGGAATGCCTTCATATTAGGATCTTTTATCTTGTCAAAAATGGCTTTTTGCAAATCTATATTGGATTTTTCTATCATGTTACTCAATCTTTCTGTATACTTAATCCATACACAATTCGTGCATCCTGACATACAACAATTAGTCGGTTCCGTCAAATCATCCACTGAAATTTCTTTTGCATGATCAGTCCGAACCTCGTCATCTTTTCGGATCGATGAATGTCGACGATAATAACAGAAACTTTTACTAATGATTAGCCTTGACCGAAGTATGGCACTCATTTGTTTTAATTCTGTCCAAGATACATGTAGTGCAGAATAGCTATTTTTATAATTAATATTATATTAATAGAAAAAGAATAAATATCACAATCAAAAATAACTGTTTTGTTCCTTTTGCTGATATTTGAAATAAATTCAAGAAAATCTTATTTAATCTATTGTGAAACAGTAATATTTAAGCCCTAGACACAACATGAGGCAACAGTGATAAGAATAGCGATAGGAATAACAAAGAAATAAGCGATATATAATTGTTGTCTCCCGTTGCACATTGGTTACGTTCAACAGTTGAGTGAGTGCTCGCTGCTATTGATATATTCTTCCAGATCTAAAATGTTAATTGGATGATCTAAAAGAATACACCAATAACAGCGAACGCTCACTCAACTGTTGAGTCCGCTGAACGCAGTTCAATGCCGCGAATGAAATAAAAATATTAATCAATCTGGGCCGCGGTTCGCAAAGCTTAAAAATCATTTCATTTTTGTTGTTCGTCAATTGTTAAATGAAAACAAACGATGTTCATGAATGTTATGAGCATGAATAGACTACGGTCCTGATCTTGTATATAAATTATAATGTATTCTAGTATCATTCTAATAAGAGTCGAGACGTAAAGATGCTTACCCATGCAGCGGAATAGTGTAACGCGGAACGAGAGCGGAACACAATCACAAACAATCCGCACCAATTGGTATGGAACATTTGTGATTGATTCCACTTATTTTCGACTCTTATCACGTAACCTTCTATAAGCTACAATTCATGCAATTCATGCAATTCATGCAATTCAGAAAAAATTGAAACATGGTATATGCGTATAAAATTTATATACATATACCATATGTTTCAATTTTTTCTAACTGTATTGCATGAATTGTAACTTATAGAAGGTTACGTGATAAGAGTCGAAAATATATACATTTGTGATACTTGCATGACGAGAAAGCTGCCTCATATATCTGTACTCTGAAAAATAGATGAATATCCCTAAAAATTCATTTAAATGAAAAGTTCAGGCCATGTTCAAAAACAGATCTTCAAAACAAATCTTTCAAAATTTAAATGATTATCTATCAATATATATTATCATGAAAAGTAACTAATATTGTATATTATTCAATGTCCCAATTCAAAATAAACATACATACAGCGTATTCCCAAAAATGTAAATGATTATTTGATAATATATTATCTAACAATATACATTACCATGAAAAGTAACTGATATATATTATTCAAGGTCTTTAAAATAAACATACATAAAACGTATTCTCAAAAATGTAAACCTTTAAAAATTTAAATGATTAGCTGATAATATATTACCATGATAAGTAATAGATATATTGTATTATCAAAGGTGCCAATTCAAAGTGAACATACATATAAATTGTATCCTCAAGAATTTAAACCTTTAAAAATTTAAATGATTATCTAACAATATATATTACTAAAATAACTGATATATTACTGAAAGTGCCAGTTCAAAGTGAACGTACATAAAGTGTATATATTATCTAAATTTAATATAATATATTATCATGAAAAGTAACTCATACGTTATTGAAGATGCGAATTCAAAACGAACATATTAGTATCTCGTCTACGCGTGATACAGATTAAAGATAAATACAGACTAAAGCCATCTATTGGAAAAATAATGGATTTCTTTTTACTACACCTAATACATACAAGTAAAACAGATTACAATTTCATTTTAGAAAATAAGTGCGATATGTTATTCTTAATGCACAAAACATAAAAATCGTTTATTGAGATTTGATTTTAAATTTATACTAACCCGTACAATAAATCGCGCTGTTATTATTGCGAATAATTACACAAAATAAAATATAATATAATATTTCGCGTGTTAGAAAAATAAGATGACGACGCATAACAAAAAAAAAAATAATAAGTATGCATGATAAGTATAGCGCGCGGTGGGGACTGCGTTCGGTGGTGGCGGCGGAGACCGACGGCGGATCGCGCCCGGAGGCGGTGGATCGAACTCGGCGACCATTGATCCCGCGTGACGTCATCACCGCAACGCAGATGTAATTTTTTGCGTATCCCGCATTACATAATTTCCCGCATCCGGGACATCCTCCTCCTCCCCTGCAGCGCAATGTCATCCCCCGCGATGTTACTTACTGTGACGTTATCTCCCGTACACCTCTGTGACGTCATTCCCCTTGTCAAGTGATGTAATGCACTATGACGTCATTTTCCTCCCCGTCCTCGCGATGTCATCCCTCTCGGTTAGTGACGTCACCCACTCCTCTCCCCGCGGAACCCCCACCCCCGCCGCGAGTATCCCTCTGCCTTTCACCCCGCCTCAGAAAACCTGAGTTAGAATCCGTCTATGTGCTTATAATGTACTCTACTGACATCATATTTCATGAATTTCGCGCGACACGTAACATTTAAGTTTATGTTACACATTGTATAAACATTTGATAAATCTCAGACAGTCATATTCATTCATTGCACATAGAATATATAGCAATTGACCACGATCCAACTGTACACAAGCCAATTGCAGCGCTAAAAAAAACAACCTAAAGTTATACAGAAGTCTGTGATTATTAGTAATGGGCAATTGCTATAGTGCGCAATTAAACCGCTTTCATTACACATAAGAAGGATTCGCATCCTTTATCGCGTATTCTTAAATTCATAAAAAAGTGTCGCAACCTCATTGCTTCTGACTGTAATACATACACCTAGGCCGGAATCCATAGTCTGTTCTTAATCTTAAGAAAATCTTAATCTTAATCTTAATCTTACTTTTTCATGTTGACGCTCGATGCTCATTTTATGTCAAAACATGTTACGTGATTAAAATTGATAAATACCAAGCATTAATTTTAATCACGTGAACTGATTTGACGCTAAAAATGAGCGTCAAATATCAGCATAAAGTACCCTCAAGTAATGGCTGCGTTCAATAGAAAAAGCAGTTTTACAACTGTTGTAAAATTATTTAATATGATTGATCTTGCTGTTCATCACTGGATCTGAATGTATAAACCAATTATATTCAAGAATTTTAATAACAGTTGCTTTTTCTGCTAAACGCAATCAATGTCTTAGATGCTAAGCTATATAGCTCTCTGATTGGTTCATGCCATCTCGAATCTTCAGCAACGTCTATTCTGCTCCTTGTATTCTTACATGATGATCATTGTCTTATGCCCGTATCAAACTACGGATGATTAAGATTGACGGTTGCCCGGTTATACTTCAACCAATCACAACGTAGCAAGTCCATCGTAATTGACTGAAATAGAACCGAACAACCGTCAATCGTAATCTATAGTCTGATACGGACATTAGGATGCTATTTCATTTGTGCGTTTTTGTCGTACGACAAATGTGTATAGAACAGAGATTCTCGGATCTCTTTATCCCATAGCCAATCAAAAGGCTTGAAAAATTTTACGTACGACAAAGGATGCAGTCCACTCGCTACAAATGTTTCGAAGCGTTCGATTGACCAATAAGAAAAAAGAATTTTACTAATTGACCAATCAAAAAATGCTTCGAAGCATTTGTAGCATCAAGTGGACCGTAACCAAAAATGAATAAATGAAATATCATCCTTAACGAGTTACAGAATAGAATACCTGAAGTCCTTGAGGGCCCGAGTCATTACACTGTCATCTTTATGTCTTTTGCTGGAAAGCACCCTACATATACTGTTTATAGTTCTGGGTATCAATCATGAAACTTTATTCCTAGGATGAAAAGTGAAAAGTGAAAATTTTTTCCATTAATTCAATAAAGGATAAAGGATAAAGTTTCATAATTGATACCCTGACGTTCTAGCTCTAAACATAATACGAGACAGCAATGAACATTAAGCGGGGAATCTTGCTTAACACATAACACATAAGACATAAGAAATCTAATCAATCAGAGTTTTTTTTATTTCAAAGAAAGGAAACGAAGGACTTTGATTGGTACATTCTCTTATGCATTATGTGTTATGTAATGGCTCCTGCACACAGAACGCTTGCGGCGGAAGTTGGCGCGATAGCCAATCAACATCGCTTGCTCGAAAGTAATAGATATACAATATAATTTCCACTGCGCCACAAAAATTGAACTCAATCCAACTTTTGCCGCGCGGTGGAAATAGTATTACATCATTTCTAAAAGTTTTGTATGGTAAAGCCACCTTAAGAATATAGAATTATTGGTTAGTACGATAACTGCCGCGCGGCAAGCATTGTCACGTTCTGTGTGCATAAGTCATAATGGCTAGAGATGTAATACTATTTCTGCCGTGCGGCAAAAGTTGGATTGAGTTCAATTTTTGTGGCGCGGTGGAAATTTTATTGAAAGAAAACACACTTTATGTTTTTCTTTCTATAGAAAAAGAAATATAAAGTGTATTAAACAAGGAAAGATTCAGTACTAATTTCATGAAGCAGGTCGGTATTCATAATCGATTCTTACATTTAAGACTGTCTTAAGATATCATAAATTAATCTGAAGACTGTATTAGCATCTTAAGATATTATTTAAGACAATTTTAAAATTAAAACGGATTATGAATATCGCCCCATTTAGCGTTTCACAGTTGGCAAATTTTTCCCCTGACGCGACATTCATAGAAAGAGACGGCGAAGATTTAGACAGAGATGCTTACAAACCATATTATCCCTTCCACCATGGTTCCGACCAAAAAAGTTGTATATATAGAGTAGGGGAATCAGCTAAGAATGCATGAGCGAATAGAAAGAAATCGAAAACGAGATGGCCAAAGAAAATCAAGAGAAAGTGGAGCAGATTCTGCCGGAAGCTTCGTTGGATTGAATAGGGGTATGGTCAATGCAATGTTGCAAACTCTTTGAAGCATTTTTTAATTGGTCAGTTTGTAAAATTCTTTCTTCTAATTAGTCCATCAAATGCTTTAAAGCATTTGTAGCGAGACTTCGACTACAACTTAGGAGATATTGTAGAAGCATGATGGACATAAGGTGCTGTACACATTAATATTGTATCCATAGAACTTATAATAATAGAAGAGGAATACGGATGTCGATCTATGAGCAAGAAAGCACTAAAGGATAGAAATATCTTTCTATCCTG
Source organism: Acromyrmex echinatior (assembly GCF_024713525.1). Lineage (NCBI taxonomy): Eukaryota > Metazoa > Arthropoda > Insecta > Hymenoptera > Formicidae > Acromyrmex > Acromyrmex echinatior. The sequence goes on from NC_141852.1 coordinate 2,802,516, forward strand.
TTCTATTCTCTTATTGGCACATGCGCAGAAAGAAGAAAAGTTACTGAGCAGGACAAAAATATACATCTTCTGTCTCTCACACTTTCCACTCATTGGTTGGTTCCACTCATAGGTTATTCCTCTTCAATTACTATAAGTTCTATGATTGTACCACACTAGCATTGTGTGTATGTATAGCCGGTCACAGAAAAGTTGCAACATTTTTTTTTCGATGGGTTTCTGAATGCAGCTTACTAACCGAGCGATTGGTTCTTATTTGTAAATCCATGAATAAAAACTAATCTCTCAGTGAGCAAGCTGCATTTCAAAACTCTTCAAAAAAAAAGATATTGCACTATTCTGTGGCCGGCTGTACATATACGTGCATGCACACATATACATTTGCAAAAGTTGAGCTATAAATGGCGGAATCAATCAGAGAAGAGAAACGCTATCCACTCCACTCTCTCTTGATTCTTTCTGGAGATGACCATCCTTATTTAATCACGCATGCGCTGTTGCTTTTTACTATTAGGTGGGGAGATTTGAGGACAGCAAAATATATTGGGTCATCTAAAAAGTATCCGCGGTTTTGTGTCACTAGATGTGTGTTGATGGTCATATATTGGGTCATCTAAAAAGTATCCGCGGTACTTTGTCACTAGATATCTAGTGACACAAAACCGCGGATACTTTTTAGATGACCCAATATAATATATAAATATATAATTATTTGAGTACTTACATCGTGTTAGACATAACAAGCGTGCGCTTCGCGCGTGCTATTAAATTTTTCAGCTTATAAATTTTTACATATAAGTTTTAAAATATAAATTTAAATTTAACTTTCTAAAAATATAAGAAAATAACTTGTGTTTTTAAAGTAGTAAATTTGTCTTTTGAAAGCAATGCATTTGTTTATAAAGTAAATTCGTTTTTAAAGTAATAAAATTATTTTTAAAGCAGAGGATTTGTTTTAAAATGAATTTGTGTTTTACAGCAAAGAACTTATTTTAAAATAGCGCATTTGAGATCGTAGCGCATGCTTGCATCGCAGTATTTCGTGGCTATGACAGATTTCTTAATCTCAACAGTCATCAACTATAACTTAATAATCTTGGTTCGTGGAGAAGAACGACGCTTTTTTTCTTGGGGAATCTTTATTTTTACGCAAAAACGCATCGATTGAGTCTATTTTTATCAAAATTTGAGATAACCGGGGTATTCTCAACTTTTACCCAGATTTTTCATTCTATTTATGACCCTGTGCACAATAGAAGGAATAAGGGTGAAATCACACGGTGCGGAAAACGATTGTGGAATAGAGAATGCGTTATAAAAGCAACCAATCAGCATTCTTCTGCGTTATTCCGAATAGCGCTAATTAATTGTTTAAGTGACGCATTCTCTATTCCGCAACCCTTTTCCGAACCGTGTGATTTCACCCTAAGGAATTAGGAATAAAGAATAACGATTTTAACCTATTAGAAATTAGATATATCGGAATACACGGTTTCTGATAGATTGAAATTATTATTCCTTATTTATAATTTCTTATTCTTGCTATTATGCGCCTATATATATGCTATAATCAAAGCAGATAAAAGAATGTACTAGAGTCACTTTAGTATAAGTCGAGACACTGGAAGGACGCCACATTTCAGTCTTATCAGAAACGGCTAATAATTCTTTAAAGAGCGTTTATATTGGTCGTAACCGTATGCCGTAAGATTAATCAAATATTTCGCTTATTCAGCGGTAAGAAGGGAATACTTGAAGGCGATTGGTCAATTTCTTTAGATTACGGCATACAATTACGGCCAATATAAACGCTCTTTAAGGCCTATTTTACAATAGTCATAAGCGTAGTTGTAAATGATTGTAGTTGTAAAAATTGACCAATCACAGTCAATCAAATATTCTCCTTACATTCGACTTGATTACAACTTCTTACATCTACAACCACGCTTACAACTATGCTTACGACTATTTGTAGAATAAACTTGATTTTTCTTTAATAAATGACACCAGGGACACTATTTTTGAAAAGTATTGCATACAAAAAATTAGGGATTATGTAGGGATATGCTGCAGTATATGTAATACGCATACTATAGTATTTCCCTAATTTTTCGTATGCGATACTTTTCAAGAATAGAGACCCTGCTTTCGAAAAAATAAGAAAGAAACTAATACGGCCAAAATTAGACTAGCGATAATTATTTTAAGATAATTAACTCAGACCGAAGCGAAAAAACGTCCGCCTTGGCGTCATCTTGACAAACGTGGTATGTATATTCATCGACTAAAAAGTTGCAACACTTTTTTTTAAATGAATTTCGGTAGCCTACTCATCGAGTGATTGATTTTTACTTAGGGGATTATAGCATATATATAGGCGCATAATAGCAAGAATAAGAAATTATAAATAAGGAACAGGGAACAGAGAACAGAGAATAAGAATTGGAACCTATCAGAAATAATGTATTGTGGAATACATAGTTTATGATAAGTTGAAATTCTTATTCTCTGTTCTCTGTTCCTTTTATTGTGTGCCCCTTATCAGTAAGTAAAAACCAACAACATATATAGACCAAGCATTCTGTTTAAGCCAGAAAATTAACAGTTTAGGTGGACTCATGTTATCTCATTTTATCTTGCAGTGTATTCTTTTCAACTAATCTTTTCGTACCGTTCGTCTACAACACTTTCTATGATTAGTGCTGCCAAGAACACATAACCTTTTTCATATATTGGGTCATCTAAAAAGTATCCGCGGTTTTTTGTCACTAGATGTGTTGACCATCAACACCATCTAGTGACAAAAAACCGCGGATACTTTCTAGATAACCCAATATATTATTGATTTCATTGATTTAAAGTACAATACGAAGAGAGAAACACAACATGACGAAAATGTGTTGTATTTGTGAATAATATATATGAGAAAGGTTATGTGTTCTTGGCAACACTAGTCGCAGAAAGTGGGGACAGTTCAATTGCGTACTGTAACAATTGCTCACTGTCAATTAATTACAGCGACTTCTGTGCAGACAGTTTTAGGTTTTTTTTTTGGCGCTGTGATTGGCTTATGCGCAATTGGATCGTGGGCAATTGTCATACACTTGCAGAAAATGTGACGCAGACGAATAGTGCAAAAAGATTAGTCGAAAAATAGACTGCATAAAATAAGATAACATGGCTCCATCTAAACTATCAATTTCCGGCTTCAATCTCCACCACTAAAAAGCATGGGAATGCTTAGTCTAGGTATGTAAGTTGTTGGTAAAAACCAATCGCTCGATGAAGAGGCTGCATTCCAAAAACCGCAAAAAAAAAGTCTGTTGCAATCTTTTAGTTGGTAAGTGTACTACACCTATAAAAATTGCTTTCATCTATTCACTTACATTAATAATACATTAATAATACTAACACATTAATAAACTGAAACATGACAGCGCCAATCATGAAGAGGACCGCTAGGGTACCTCATGCAGCGGAATAGTGTAACGTGAAACGAGAACGGAATCAATCACAAGCGTTCCGCACCAACTGCAATTGGTTACATTATTCCGCTGCATGGGTAGGTACCTTTATGTCTCGACTCTTATTAGAGTGATACTAGAATATACTATAGTTTATATACGAGATCAGGGCCGTGGTTCATTCGTACTGATAACGCTCATGAACATCGTTTGTCTTTGTTTAACAATTGACGAATAACAAAAATGAAATAATTTTTAAGCCTTGCGCGGCCAAGATTGGTTATTTTTATTTATTTCGCGGTATTGGCTGGGTTCAGCGGACTCAACAATTGAGTGAGCGTTCGCTGTTATTGGTGTATTCTTTTAGATCATCCAATTAACATTTTAGATCTGGAAGAATATATCAATAGCAGCGAGCACTCACTCAACTGTTGAACGTAACCAATGTGCAACGGGAGACAACAATTATATATCGCTTATTTCTTTGTTATTCCTATCGCTATTCTTCTCACTGTTGCCTCATGTTGTGTCTAGGGCTTAAATATTACTGTTTCACAATAGATTAAATAAGATTTTCTTGAATTTATTTCAAATATCAGCAAAAGGAACAAAACAGTTATTTTTGATTGTGATATTTATTCTTTTTCTATTAATATAATATTAATTATAAAAATAGCTATTCTGCACTACATGTATTTTGGACAGAATTAAAACAAATGAGTGCCATACTTCGGTCAAGGCTAATCATTAGTAAAAGTTTCTGTTATTATCGTCGACATTCATCGATCCGAAAAGATGACGAGGTTCGGACTGATCATGCAAAAGAAATTTCAGTGGATGATTTGACGGAACCGACTAATTGTTGTATGTCAGGATGCACGAATTGTGTATGGATTAAGTATACAGAAAGATTGAGTAACATGATAGAAAAATCCAATATAGATTTGCAAAAAGCCATTTTTGACAAGATAAAAGATCCTAATATGAAGGCATTCCTGGAAATGGAATTGAGATGCCGGAAGCTAATAAAATAAAATTATAAATTATTACAATGTGGGAAGAGGCAATCCAACAGAAAATTCAACTGCAACATTTGAAATTAGTTAATAAATTTATAGGCTGGAAGAATTACGGTTGCTATAGAAAAGCTTATATACCCTGATAACAAAGCCTACGGAGACAGATTTAGAGCAGTCTGCTATGAATTTTTGATTGCAGAAAGACAACAAATTGTACACAAAGTATTATCAGATAATGTCAGCAAACTGTTGTCAAAAATATAGCTAAGCCTGCTGATACTATGTTAGCAAATTGGTGAGAAAAACCGAACCAGAGTCTGCTGCGTAACCTGACAGCAGATTGCGGCTGAAACCGAGCAGAGCCTGCTGACATAACTTGATGGCAAATTGGCAGCAGAAACCGAGCAAGTTCACTCATTTTCATATACGATTTCGCCATGAGACTTGCTTTTCGTAAGAATAAAACGCCTAGGAGTCCTATAAGAATTGACACATGTAAATCGAACAGACAAACCTTTTAGAGATTCCCAAGCTTCTTCGGAGTGCTTTCTAAATCTCCGAATATTTTATTGACTATTTTATAATTTTCTCATGTATATTTTAAAATGTAAAGCTAATCAATAATATTTTAGCAATAAAACTGTATTGATTGTTTTCAGTTTTCACAGCAGTATATATAAATATATATAATAATTATGTGTAATTATAGGTAATCGTTTATATATTACATATGCAAAATTTCGCTGATAGCAAAGCCTGTGGAGACAGATTTTGAACCTGTTATCAATTTCTGATTACAGAAAGGCAATTGTGCACAGTATTTGTACCAGATATTGGGTGCATTCAATTTGACAAAATGGCTAGCCTGCTTACCGAGCAAATGAGCATAATTGATTGTTACTCATAGATCCAACCAATCATATTCAATCGCTCAGTAAGCATGCTTAGCCGTCTTGAACCCATTGTCAGCAAACCGTTGTCAAAAATATAACAAAGCCTGCTGACATGCTATGCCAGGCAATTGATAGAAACCGAATAGAGTCTGCTGACATAATCTGATGGCAAATTGACAGCAAGAATCAAAAACCTGTTATTTTCATTTACATTATCGCCATGAGATAGACTTGCTTCTCATAAGAAGAAATCGTTTTGGAGTGATATAAGAATTGGCGTATATAAATCGAATTGGCAAATCTTCTAGAGATTCTCAAGTTCCTTCAAAGTGTGTTTTCTGAATCTCCGAATGTTTTTTTGACTATTTTGTAACTTTCTCATGTGTATTTTTGATATGTGAAAATAATCAATAATATTTTAGTAATAAAATTGTATTTCCATATTTGTTATTTGTGGTTGTTTCCAGTTTTCACATCAGTATATATAAACAATATATAATTATGTATAATTATATATAACCGTTTATATATGTACGCAAAATTTCTTATAAACTAGATCGATTGAAATGAAAATAAGATCTTGCTCGGTTTTTGCTGCCAATCTGCCGTTAGGTTATGTCAGCAGACTTTGCTTGATTTTTATCAACAATCTGCTGGCAAAACATGTCAGCAGGCTTTGTCGACAAATCCATAGCCAAATGCGAACACAGATGGCTATAGTTTTGTAATCAAAATTTAATCGAGTTTGCTATCAATTTGCGCGCAAATTGTTGCTAATTCGGTCACTTGCACTAATTAAATTAGTGCATACTATAGCTGCTTTATATGCCATTAGTAAAGTTAAATATAATAGTAAATAAAAATTTTAAAGAACACATTATTTAACAAAATATATGTGTATCATTTTATTGCCAAAGTTGATTATATTGCATCACTGCATTAATATATAAAGCAGTTTTTAATATGCACTGATCCAGTGTAGTGCGAGTGATCCAATTCACCATAACATTTTACTATTAAAGTATAGACTATAAAGATTCTAACAACGAATATTATTTTCAATTCATGTAAATAGAATATTCTTGAAATATATGGACATATATATACATATATTGTATGTAATATATATAATATATGTAATACATAATATAATATAATATATATACATAAATATATTATATACCCAGATAACAAAATGCTAGTAGTATGCTAACAATATATCGACAAATTCAGTCACAATTGTAGAGCAAGTTCCTGTCCACTGTATCTACTTTAAGCTTAGTTTTTGTCATCATGACTTGCTAAACATAATATAACAACAGAAATGCATCAAAAATGGAGCATATCTTGCCATCATAATGATGGCAGAAACATGACAAAAACAGAACATGACCTGTCATACTAGTAGCAGAAACTAGTAGCAGAAACAGCAGAAATCGAACATGTGCTCTTACGACATCATATCAGAAATATGGTAAAAATAAATCATAACCTATCAATTAGTCACTAGCGGTAGAAATAGCAGAAATCATACAGAATGTACTGTTACGACGCAATGATATAAATGCTCAAAAATAAACATTGCGCTTTTTAAGGCATTAAGCAATTAGTCTGATCGCTCCTCATTTTTAAATTAATATTATTTTAAAATAATATATTCTATGCCTCATAAAAAAGATAGGATGTTAAAATTTTCTGACTTTATGTATTATGATAGTGTAATTCATAATACATAAAATCAGAAAATTTTAAGATCCTATCTTTTTTATGAGGAATAGAATAAATTAGTTTAAAAGTATAAGGAACGATTAGAATAATCGTTCAATGTCTAAAAAAAGCGCAGTACTTATTCTGATTTATTTTTAAGCATTTATAACATTTTATTAAAAATAAACATTTATTAACATTTATTAATATTTATTAACATTTATTAATATTGATTTGTTAACATTTTATTAAAAATGTATTCCATACAATCCGTTAAATGGAAGTCCATTAAATTATTAATCCGTTAAAATATTAATTGTCCGTTAAATTATCAATTTATAGTGGGTCTTCTTCTTCTATTTATTCCTCGACGTGTTCATATTACTCGTTTTGTTCATTCCAATAATTTCTGGCTTCTCGGTTCGACGCTCTCGATCACGTAGTATGCGAATACTTGTGCGATGACGTTGTTTCACTGAACGCAAAGATTCTCTAGTTATTGCTTAAAACTCCGTTCGAGTCGATTTGTTAAAATTGTGATTACAAGTGAAGCAAGTAGCTAAATATATAATATATATACAATATATTTATGTTATTTATATATAAAACGAGATAATTTATATAATTTATATCTCCTTAATTAATTAATTATTTTATTTATTTATTTATTCATTTTTTATCTGTTTATTAAAATTTATCAAAAAAATTGATATAGTTATACAATAAAAATGTCACATACCATAAATCGTCTTTATAATATGTGTATTGTACGAAGGATGTAGTGTAAGATTTGTGATAACAATTTCAAAATAAAAAATTATCTTTATTGTATTCTCTTTTCTTTTTTTTACAATTGTCACTTGGAAAATTTTTAGAGACGTAACTACTCTCGCAATATATCGAAGACTGCCTCTGCAGTCTGAGGGTTTTCTTTTATAAGGTTCCAATAGAGTCTAATCTTATTCTAAAGTCTCACTTCTATTCTTAGAGGCAAAGTCCTAAGGTAGGTTGGTGGACTATGGTTACATTATAAGGTTCGAAAATGAGTCTAAATAGAATCTAGTCTCACTTCTATTCTTATCTTAGAGGCAAAGTCCTAAGGTAGGTTGGTGGACTATGGTCACAGTAGACCTTCCTCCCGGCCAAACCATCATGTAAAAATTTTATAGTTAAATTGTCCTGCATTGCTTCCTTAAAAAAAAGATTGACAGCTTCTTCAACCGCTCACATGTAGAAAATAATTCATCTATGTAAGAAAATAAAAAAATATATTGATTAACCTGAATGTAATCTTTAAAAACACAAAATTAATGTTTCGCTACATAACTGAAAATATTCTAAATACAAATAAAATTAATTAATTTCTTTGTTTAAATAATTCGCAGATAGCCCAATGAAGCGAGTTTGAAGATATAATGCCGAAAATATATGCCAAATATATATCACATAGTGATATATTTTACATAGTAATATATTTTTTACATATATTATAAGAAGAACGACCGTGTATGAATAAATCAAATAAAGTAAAGAACGCCGAACAGTCAAAATTAGATGTTACGAATATATTTAATCAATTTTTTGTTCCAAATATGATTGCATGCCGATAATTGTCGGATTTTTCAACACACAATCATTGTGAAACATTTTAATAATCTCCTCTAAATAAAACCCCTAAAAAACTTTTTTTTACATAGTCGAAAATTTTGTATGTAACACATTATTTTTGCTTCAATTTACCACTTCTTTATATGATTCTTCATCCACATTTTCGAATATCATATCTGCCTACTAATTGATAAAAGTATCGGCTTTTCTTGTACTCGGTGTCAATTTTTCTTTGAACAGCTCTGTCAATATGATCCAATTTATTCATTTTTCTGTAAGCAATGTAAATATATATAGGGTGGGCCATCTATTGGTACGTTTTTGAATTTCGTCGTATGGCAACACCGAACGAGCTACAGACCCGAAATTTTGACAGTTTATTAGTCATACCGTCCGCGGCACGAAACAACATGTTTTCTCTTGAAGAGCGTTTTGAAATTTTAAAAACTTATTTTCAAAGTCAGTGCTGTGTCGCCGAAACTGTACGAATTTTGAAAAGAAATATGGAGCACCGAAGGAGCTATACGCAAATTGGTGAGGAAAGTTCGTGAGAAAGGGATGTTAGTGGATGACAGAAGTGGTCCCAGAGCTCGGACAGTGCGCACACCCGAGAATATTGAGGCTGTGGCCCAAAGTGTGAGACAATTCCAGCTTTGAAAAACAATAGTCCAAAATGTCATTAATAATTGGGGTGACCGAATGGCATACTGTAAGGCCAGTAGAGGGAGCCACATGAACGAAATCGTTTTTCATTCTTGACGCGGATACTTTTAGCTTCACAACAAAAAAAAAATTAATAAAAAATATCAATGTATGCTCATTTGATCGCATTTTTAAAAACGTACCAATAGATGGCCCACCCTGTATATATATATATATATATATATATATATATATATATATATATATATATATTACACACACACACAAGCACGCGCGCGCATATACAGGGGGTCTCGAAAGTTTTTGCCAATCGCTTTTGTGTAGATAGAGTGAACTAAACTGAGTCGAAAAGTTCTATACTATTTTGCAGTTTTCGCAATAATTAACAAGATATTAATTACTAAAAATTGCCTTAAAATTGGTCTTAAATAATTTTTTACTCAAATGCTTCTTTACAGAAAAACTGCAAGAGACGAAAATTGTTTATTTTCTTCTCATTTAAATTCTCTTTAAGTTCTTCTCAGAACTTTGCAAATTTTTTCAGAATTTTTTAATACTGTATTTTCTCATGTTGATAAAAATGAAAAAATGCATTAAAAATTCTGAAAAAATTCTTAGAGTCTATAAGAAGAAAATAAACAATTTTTGTCTCTTGCAGTTTTTCTGTAAAGTTGATAATATTTGAGTAAAAAATTATTGAAGATCAATTTTCCGAAAATACATCTACAAGAGATTAAAAAAATCGATCCACCCTAATACAAACACATACACACAATGTACATATTATTTAATAAAATATTAGTCATATATCAGGCTTACTTTATTTCGTTTTCTAAAAGATCGAATCGTGCGTGTCTAATATTTAGTATTTTTCTGAAAATTTCTCTAGATATTAATTTTTCTAGATATTAACTTCAATATCCGATAAAAAATTTTTAGTAGTAGAAATAATAATAGTAATTTATTGATTAAAGTTATTGAATAATAAATGTAAAAACATAAAAAAATAATTAAAGGGATAATTTTCGTATTGCACTAAAAAAAAAATAAATTTGAAAAAATATTTAAAAAATTTCCTTATTAATTATGCATCCATATATAATTATACATAAATAATTTTTTACATGAAAAATTTTTTATCGGGTAACTTGTGAAACAAAATATCAATAATTTTAATTACTGATTATTCGTATCATTGTGAAATTGTAATTGCTATTCTACATAATCAATTTCATTACTCTGCGGATACATGTGAGTTTCAAAGTCAATTGGTATGTTATAATTTTCATTTCTAAAACTCGCAACAGCGTTTGTTCTATCTGTGAGTTGAAATTGTTTGTTTTATCTGTGATGGAGTCATGTGTGATATATATTGTATATAAATAGAAGTAGTCGGAAGCGTCTATACATTTTGAATAGAAGTGGTCAGAAGCGTCTGTACATTTTGAATAGAAGTGATTGGAAATGTCTGTACATTCTGAATAGAAGTAGTCGGAAGCGTCTGTACATTTTGAATAGAAGTAGTTAGAAACATCTGTAAATTCTGAATAGAAGTTGAAAGTGTCTGTGAATTCTGAATAGAAGTGATTGGAAGCGTTTGTGCACTCGGAATAGAAGTGGTTGGAAGCGTCTGTATACCATCATTACAGGACAAATAATAATTATGATTATTTCTCGCAGGATTCTGATTAACTCTCTGTTTCAATAGATTTATATCATTTTCAATTATTTTTTGCATTATTACTTTGCTTTATTCACTACTTTTATTGCAGAAACCTCATCCGAGGAAGTACTTTTGTATCTCGTTGGTTGCATGATATTTTTCGCTCCCTTTTCCTGTAATAAAAGATAGATATTAAATAAATATTATTAATATGTGAAAACCAGGAGAACATTATTTCATAAAAATAACGCGAAAAAAGTAATGAAAACGGTAATAAAGTTATAAGTAACGCATTACTTCTCAATCTTGATAAAAACAACAGACTTAAATTTAATATATTAACTCGACTGTTCACCCACAGCACAGAAGATTGAAGCAATATTGCTGCAATGTTGCAATATTACAGATTGCAATGTAACAGAGATGTGTTGCAGAGATATTACAGAAATGTAAATTAACAATATAGCAAAATGTTAGTAATATGCTTGTATAATAATATTCCACAAATATTGCAAAACTAATTCTTTAATTGTTACAATAATAATATCTAAAATTCCGTTTTTTTACCATATTTATATAGTATGTCCTTTTAAGTTAACAGTCGATTTTAAATGATACTTATAACTATACTATTATTTTAGATTTAATAACTTCTATTGATCTATATATTTGATTGCCATCTTCATTACTCGTTGATATTTTATTTAAATATGAAATACAAAAATTGTACTATATCGATGTTGGTACTCATGCCATCTTAGGGGATATAGATGATAAAGATGATAGCAATAATCGCTGAAAAAGATTATCGAAATATTCATGTGATCGCTGATGTATTTTTATGCTTGTGTGAAACACATAATAACCAGCGCCCGACTGTATTGATAAATTTCATACCGTCCTTTTTTTATCGCTTTCAAATTGCTCGAATGGTTTCGAATTAAAGATCACTGCGTTAACTTATCTAGAATTAACTTACTAAGCGACTGTATTATTATATTAATGTGGATAATATTTGTGTAGTTTGTTCGGGGCACACACATACATGCTTTATCCTTATGAATAAATTTATCCTTCAGAATTAATACTAGTTTTATTGGAATATTTTATGGTTTTATAAAAAATTGTTTTTGGAAAGTACATATCACTAGAATGCAATTTGTAGAAAAATTAAAGTTAGTGAGATATATGTATAGAAATAGTTTTCACTTTAGAGTCTTCGTTTAAAAAAATTTATCCAAACACATTACATTGCAATATTGCTGGAACGTTTTGTTGTAATATAACAAAAAGCGGACATCTTAATCCCAAAAAGGGATAACACATTCTGTAGCTCTTTAAACAAACTTCTTCTATGTCAATAGTAATAATACTATTGCTCAATGAGGAACATTTAAAAATGTGTAATGCTAATGATGATATATCAACATCATAAAAATTCTTTACTTCAAGAAACTTTTTTAATATCAAATAATATGAATCAATAAATTCAATCATAATAATATTGATAAAAATGCAAACGGACATATCATGTAAAATACAACAATTATTACGCATGTTTAAGGTAAATAAAATTTCGTTAAACCTGATCTTACTGAGAACAATTAGAAAGAAGATTAGATGGAAGAGGACCTGCATTATGCTATATAGATACATGAGTAGAAGAATTCATACTACGATTTTCAATTGTGGAATGGGCTTCTATTTCTGCAAATCTATAAACTTGCTGAAAACAAAGATCGGGTTTCCTGCAATATTTTCTAAAAACATTCATGTTATTTTCATATGGAAAAGCAGAGAATATATCAAGAGGATCTAACTGTTGCACATCATCAGTTAAATGATTTAAGCCATGTACATTATAAGAATAAAAAGTCGAACCGTAAAGATCTTGACATCTTTCTACAAATTTTTGTAATGTAAGATCTGCAAAGCTTAGATATGCTTTTGATGGAGATACAGAAACTAAAATCCTTATAGTAGCACGCAAAAACAAAAAGTGTGTATACGCTAATTCATCAAGAATGCCATGTGTTACTACTGGATCAGTATAGAGAAGAAATTGGCGATATTCTATGGCTTTATATTTTGTGCACGTAATGAATGATTTAGGACGCTTTGCAAAATTAGATGAACAATATTCTGCGAGTGCTTCTCGTGTTGATATTAGGTGTTGGAATTAATTCGTAGCGTTTTACAAGTGATGGGAAGTACTTTCATTAATGTATTTTTTAATGCTCATGTGAAATAAATAACATTCTTTCATTAAAAAACGCTACGAATTAATTCCAACACCTAATATAATAGAAATTGATCTTGCAGATAATTTTGATAAGCGAATATTTTCCGTACACCCATGTGGAGAATAACTGTTTCATAACACCTAACAATACGAGATGCATGTATCCAAAAGGTATTTGCGAAACCATCCCTATCGGTAATGCTGATAAAGAACTTTTGTCATCTTTATGGTGATTTTCATCCAAATACCTAACATATTCCTCATCAGTCCGTAGAGAATGATTGACAGCCAAAAAGATATTACGTCCTTCACATCGAACACCAGAGATTTTACATTTTGAGCAAGGTTGACCAGACATATGGCCTCTATAATTAATAATAAAAGCACGCGTTGGTGCATCAGTTATAAAACATCTTAGATGTATGGGCATTTTCTTTCCACTAATATTTATACCTCCATTAATCAATATTCTGTTAATATTTGCAATGAACTGTTCAAAAAATACATTTTGATCGTATGGTTTCGCAGAGCCTTTGTATATTCCTACTATTATAGGTTTGTGTTTCATATTCGTAAGCTTACATTGAATCGACCAAATTTGCACGCTTCCTGATTTATCTAAACTACACCCATCAGTATTGAAATCAATTTCTATTTGATTCGGGAGAGACGCAACTGGAAAGTGCGAAAGTATTTTAGTAATTTGTGTTTCTAATTCAAAATGTATGTATTCACTCAGATGTATTTTAGATATAACAACTTTATCTTGTGGAGTATCTAAAAGTGTTCTAATATCTTTAGGTAGGCTTCGAAAAACAAGAATATGTACGAAGAAAAGATAGAATATTATTACATTGAACATGATTCAAATTATTTTCAACAAAATAAGATAATAATAAGCTAATTTTTTTCGAATCAATAACTATGATTCGATCGAGGAAGTATTGAGAAAAGAGGAAGCATCAGCATCATTGTCAGAAGAAAAACTAAGATTATTATCACTTTCAATATTTTCGAACTGCATACTGCTACAAGTATTATTTACTTTTTGCAGATTGACTGTTGATTGGCTACTTCTTGAATAAACACATCTGTTATATCTTGAATACTGTTTATACCATCTGATTATCTCACACACACACATACACACACACACACACACAAAATTTGATACATTGTCTTCAGATCGAATATTATTTCTAATTTCTAATGCAATTCTTTTGCGGTGTCTCATGCTTAATTTATGTATGCATTTTCGTGAAATTGAATTTTAATATTGTTACGTTCAAACCCTTGGAAATTTGATCAAGGAGCCAATGAGAATGCAGAGGGCATGGAAGGACGGTTAGACTCAATCTCACAGGTATACGCGCGGAGGCGAACATCTGTGAGTCGTACGCACCTTTTCAGTCCCGGAATATAGGTCAACGTCCGAAGGGACGCTATGACACCTGTTCCTCTGAACAGTGCGAACGTCGGTCCTATTTTTGGATCAAGGAACTTAATCCTTTTGACCCGGGACTGGACCTCGTGCGATCTCAGGTATTAGAGAGAAAGGAATGCGAGTGGTGATTTAACAAATAAATGGAAGCTGGCAATCTTCATTTACAATCTAAACTTACATTTATTTAAAGAAAATATTATTATTGGATTTATACAGAACATACACACATATATATATATATATATATAAACATATTATTAGGTGTTGGAATTAATTCGTAGCGTTTTTTTAATGAAAGAATGTTATTTATTTCACATGAGCATTAAAAAATACATTAATGAAAGTACTTCCCATCACTTTCTACTACTTTTGACCATCTTTCGGGCAGTGAATGAATACCGCGTCGGAAGAACTGTTCATCTTTAGATGAAATCCAGGAATCGAACCATTTTGTACAATCTTCGTAAGATGTGAACTTCTGCTCGCACAAGCTATGAGCTAATGATCGAAACAAGTGGTAGTCGCTAGGTGCAATATCAGGAGAATACGGCGGGTGCGGTAGCACTTCCCATTTAAGTGTTTCCAGGTATGTTTTTACCGGTTTTGCAACGTGTGGGCGAGCATTGTCGTGCAGCAAGATGACTTTATCGTGTCTTTCGAAGTATTCCGACCGTTTTTGCTTCAATGCACGGCTCAAGCGCATCAGTTGCCGTCGGTAGAGATCTCCAGTAACGGTTTCATGCGGTTTTAGCAGTTCGTAGTATATGACACCCTTCTGATCCCACCAAATACAGAGCAGGAGCTTTGAGCCATGGATATTGGGCTTTGCCACTGATGTTGATGGTTCGCCGGGCTTAACCCATGACTTTCTGCGCTTTGGATTGTCATAATGGATCCACTTTTCGTCACCGGTAACAATCCGATGCAAAAAACCTTTTCTTTTCTGCCGTTGAAGCAGCAGTTCGCACGTGAGAAAACGTCTCTCAATATCCCTTGGTTTCAATTCATATGGGACCCAATGTCCTTCCTTCTGGATCATGCCCAAACTTTTAAGACGTTTTCCTATTGTTGAGAAGTCAACTTCCAATGACGTAGATAATTCTTTAAGTGTTTGACATGAGTTTTCATTGAGCAGTGCCTGCAAATCGTTATCTTCAAATTTTTTCGGCTGACCAGGTCGCTCCTTGTCATCCAAGTCGAAATCACCAGCTTTAAAACGTGCAAACCACTTCCTACACGTTTGCTCAGCCAGAGCATGTTCACTATACACATCCACTAAAATACGATGAGCTTCAGCTGCACTTTTGTTCATATTAAAGTAATGAAGCAAAACTCCCCGCAAAAACACTTTATCTGGCACAAATTTTGACATATTCAATGAATTATACAGTATTGTTATTTATGATTTCAAGAAAGGTTATGTACGGCAAATGACGTCCTATGATAGATGTTTACAATGTATACAGAACTATAGGTAACAACGAAATAGTGTACTGCTTGTGCCATCTCTTGTAAAACGCTACGAATTAATTCCAACATCTAATATTAATTTAGTTACAATCGATTTGTTTATGGTAAAATGATTGAATTAGCTAATGTAGTTGTGGGAGTGTGAGTATGTGTGGAGAGGAAAGGATTAACGAGTATAGGAGGCGAGGAAAGTGTTGCAGGAGCACATCGGGATGAGGTGCTTGTAGAGAACGGTGAAAGGTGTGGGGTTTCCAGGAATGTATAATGTACTGTGACTAATCTGTCCCCTTCGTTGGAAGGGGACGAAAATAACTGGAACATCCGATCCCAGTCGAACGGCTCGGAATTCGGTTGAAACAGGAGGGGTGGGAGGTGATTCAAAGGAGGAGAGAGTGAGAATTCTTTTTCGTGAGAAGGAGGGGGAGGGAATCGTTCCTCGACAGGAGGAGAGGTGAGATCTAACGGTTGTGTTAGTGAATAGGAGATCTCGACGAATTGTTCGCCAGTCGGTTGTGGCGGCGCGATTGTGGGTGACCCTGGGGAACGGTTCCGCCTATTCCTCCGGGTATAGGGGATTCGTCCGCGTTTCCTGATGGTACGCATTACGAAGAGTTAAAATTGATGTGTGTTCGTTGGAAACGCGTGAAAATGTATTTAAGTACAATGAGTGTTTTTCCATGCGGGGAAACGCGGGGGTGGACTGGAAATAAATGCGACTTACTATTAGCTGGCCCAAGATATTGGATAGGTTCTAGGCGAGTGGCCAAGGAGGTCCGTCGTCAGCGGAGAGCGTCCGAAGGGCAGTCGCAGTGGCGTATGGCTGGTAATTCCAGTTGCGATTTGCTCACAAGTTCGCACTCGGATGGAATCGCAAACTGGCGTGATTAGTGCGGGTTTCAATAATTTCCGCACTGCCCGAGACAATGAGTTAACTCGTAACTGACCGCGAACTTCACTGATGTGGACCGGGTGATTCAAAATTTCGTACTGACGCTCTGCGCTTCTGCGGGACCTCTATTTATACCCCGAAAAAAAGGCGTTGTGTCCTTTGTCTAGGATGTAAAAGTTAGTTGCAATGTCACGCGAGATTTACGATTTTTATAGCGTCCTATTGTTGTTAATCTAGAGTACATCGTTAGAGTAGTTTCGAGAAGAAAAGAAGTGATTTACGGTTTTCCTTAAAGAGCCAAGATTGCTCCAGATGGATGATGAATTCTGTTATTCTCGCGGAAAATACGGCTAGGTAAACAAATGGTTACCGTGCACAACTAGGTTTGCGTGCAGGGCTACCATTGTCAGTCGCGAGTCTGATCTTAGATAACGCGTCTGATCTTAGATCTCCCGTGGGAAGAAATTATCCCATACGTTTTATGATTTTTTAGGCGCGACGTGGCGCCTGTTTTTCTAAGATGAAACTGTTAGTCAGTCTCGGATGACAAAACCTAGATTTTCACTATTGCTTGACTTCGATGCATTTATAATGTCTTTTGTAATCTTGTCTCTTTTCGGACCTGCATTAAGGTTGTTATTCCTTCCGAGTTGATTGGCATTTACGAGTTTTCGCGGAGCCTGTCCTTCTTTTCAATTCTGTCAGACCGTTATCAGAAGGCTCCGCTCAAGTCTCGCAGACGCCAATCATAGTTGTGACGTGGAGCCGAAGAAAAGAATCGTGGCGTCTGTAGGATATAACAATAAGATTTCATAATTACGCATATAAAACTTTTTATGTAGTCAAGAATAATTTAAAGCAAATAATCGTAACCTTGGAAAAAAATTCTCATAATATTTTATATCAAATTTCGCCAAAGAGAAAAATGACCGGGAAAAAAATGTTCTATATATAATTATATAAAATTATATATATTAGGTGTTGGAATTAATTCGTAGCGTTTTACAAGTGATGGGAAGTACTTTCATTAATGTATTTTTTAATGCTCATGTGAAATAAATAACATTCTTTCATTAAAAAACGCTACGAATTAATTCCAACACCTAATATATGTTTATAAATATTTATACATATTTATACGTATTTATATATATTTAAGCATGAAAAATTTTTTACTAGGAAAAATATTTTATATATTGCACAACAAAAAATTATAGGATATAATAACATTACAGGATATAATATTAGGTGTTGGAATTAATTCGTAGCGTTTTACAAGTGATGGGAAGTACTTTCATTAATGTATTTTTTAATGCTCATGTGAAATAAATAACATTCTTTCATTAAAAAACGCTACGAATTAATTCCAACACCTAATATAACTAAAGGATCACCTGTTTACATAATTCGAAAGAGTGAAAGTACTTCCCATCACTTGTAAAACGCTACGAATTAATTCCAACACCTAATATAATATATATAATATTTATAAACATATATAATATATTATATAATACATGAAATATGTCCATACTTTTTTCTTTTGTAAAATTACTTTTTAATGTAATAAAAATATTTCACTAAAAATATTACGTATGTCATATATAATTATACATGTTTATAAATATTTATACATGTTTATACGTATAATACTTATACGTAGGCTGCTGGAAAAGTTTCTGCAATCTAATACTTCCAATGGCGCCAACGTTCTGCTACTATCATATCCGCAAAATTAGATATTTTTAACCTATAATTCAGTTGACAGTTTGTATCCAATCCAACTAGTTTGTTTGCATAATATTTTAAATTTTAAAAGAAGTTATTTTGTGAGAAAATGGAAATTTCTCGTGATTGAATGAAAATTTTCGGGCAATGATCTTTTACGACTACAAATGTAATCTAATTCCGAAACAATGCATCGATCAACTTCATTTTGAGATGAAGCACCATCCAAGGATAGGACTGTTTATAATTGGTTTGTCGAATTCCAGCGTGGAAGTACCTTTATTTGTGACGAATTCCGTAAAGATTGTTCATTCACGTCTGTTGTTGCCATTAATGCTGTGCGTGAAATGATTGAGCGAAACCGGTATATGACATACCGCGAGATTCAGGCATCCTTAGGCATTGACATGAAAGTAATACGATTTTGCATGATCACTTGAGCGTACGAAAACTTTGCAGTCGTTGGATCCCACACAATTTGACCGAAGTTCAAAAATAGGCTCGTGTTAAATGGAGCAAAGAAATGCTCAAGAAATTCAACCGAGGTCGGTCAAATTTGGTCTACAACATCGTTATTAGGGACGAAACATGGATCTATTCGTATGAGTCCGAAAGTAAACAACAATTCACTGTTTGGATATTTCAAAATGAACCGAAACCAACAAAAGTTGTTCATTCACGCAGTGCTGCCAAGCAAATAATTACTCGTTTCTTCAGTTATACCGGACATGAGGCAACCGTGACTTTAGAGGATTGAAGGACTGTAAATACTGATTGGTACACAACAATTTGTTTGCTAGAAGTCATAAATGAATTGCGTAAAACAAACCGAAATCGTCGTATCATCCTTTATCATGACAGCGCCAGCTGTCACACAGCACGTCAAACCGTTGATTTTTTATCCAGTAAAAATGTCGAATTGATGACTCATTGTCCATATTCACCTGATTTATTACCTAATGACTTCTTTTTGTTCCTAAACATTAAAAAGAAGATGCGTGATGAACGATTTGAGTCGTCTGAAGCAGCTGTTGAAACATTTCGTACATTGATTTCTGAGGTTACAACCTCAGAGTGGAAAAAATGCTTCGAAAATTAGTTCGAGCGTATGCAAAAATGTATCAATCTTAAAGGCGAATACTTCGAAAAATAATAAAGCCATTTACCGGATTTTACATGTTTTTTTTTCATATTGTTTGCAGAAACTTTTCCAACAACATATACATATATATTACTTACATATATATTGAGTCATCTAACAAGTATCCGCGGTTTTTAGATGACTCAATATACATATATATTTAAACATGAAAAATTTCTTAATATCTCAATATAAATTTGGCCGAATAAGGTCCACTTCTATTCTAGTTTCTACGTTGTAATAATGTAATGTAAGTGTTGTAATTGTATGTTTCACTTCTCCCCCCTCTCTCCCTCTCTCTCCCTCTCTCTCCTTCCCCCTCTTTTTGTTTCTATTCTAGTTTCTACTGCCTCGTCTCTGAAAAAATAGTTCGGAGATTGATAGATATGTAAGTATGATTGATAAATATATACAATATATTTTCGCGGTTGATTACAGACTTTCCACAAATTTCATATAATTTTCAAGTTTCTAGAAAATTTTTGAAATATAAAATGAAATAATGAAATAATGAACATAAAAATAATGAATAATGACTAACTAATAATGAATAATAGTGAATAATAAATTATGAATTTTAAAATAATGAATTTTAATAATGAAAATAATTTATACAATAATTTTTGTTGCTGTAGAATCCACCTGGATTTCGCTCGGCAAGATTTATATTGATAGGTAAGACATTATATTATTAATAGCGAATTCGATTACATTTTTGTTTCATAGCAACAAAAATTATTGCATAAATTATTTTTATTATTAAAATTCATTATTTAAAAATTCATTATTCATTATTCATTATTCATTATTAATTAGACATTATTCATTATTTTTATTGTTCATTATTTCATTATTTCATTTTATATTTAAAAAATTTTCTAGAAACTTGATAATTATATGAAATTTATGGAAAATCTGTAATCAACTACGAAAATATGTTCTATATATTTATCAATCTCCAAATTTAATAAATAAACAGATAAAAAATGAATAAATAAATAAAAATATATATAAATAAATTAATGAATACATAAATAAATAAGTAAAGAAATAAATAGATAAATAAATAAATAAATAAATAAATAAAATAATTAATTAATTAAGGAGATATACGTATAAATTATCTCGTTTTACATATAAATAACAAAAATATATTGTATATATATTTAGATGTTACTTGCTGTAACAATTTTAACAAGCCAACTCGAACGGAGTTTCAAGCAATAGCTAGAGAAGCTTTGCGTTCTGCGAAACAACGTCATCGCAAAAGTATTCATACACTACGTGATCGGACCAGAGAAGCGGACCAGAAATTATTGCAATGAACAAAACGAGCAACATGAACAAACCGAGGAAATAGAAGACAACAAATAGAAGAACAAGGCCCACTATAAATTGATAATTTAACGGACAATTGATAATTTAATGGATTAATAATTTAATGGATTTCCATTTAACGGATGGTATGCAACACATTTTTAATAAAATGTTAATAAATCAATGTTAATGAATGTTAACAAATGTTTATTTTTAATAAAATATTATAAATTTTTAAAAATAAATCAGAAATACTGCGCTATTTTTAGGCATTGAACGATTATTTTAATCATTCCTTATACTTTTAAACTAATTTATTTTATTCCTTATAAAAAAGATAGACCTTAAAATTTTCTGATTTTATGTGTTATGAATTACACTATTATAATACATAAGGTTAGAAAATTTGAAGATCCTATCTTTTTTATGAAGAATAAAATATTAATTTAAAAATAGGAGCGATCAGACTAATTGCTCAATGCCTCAAAAAGCGTTAGTGTTTATTCTGATTTATTCTTGCGCATTTATATCATCGCGTCGTAATATTTGCAATATCTCAAGAAGTAACATTACAATGTTACTGCAAGCTTCTGTGTTGCATGGAAATTGTTCTATGTTCAAGAATACTATATACCATGACTTACCACACATATGCACACACACACACACACACACACACACACATATATATATATATAAGTTGATAAACTTAATTTCCGCCGCTCATCAAGATAATAAAATTATTTTCCATCGCTCACAATAGATGACTGCAGTTGCAAATTTAGTGTGGCTATGTTGTGGCGCCGAGCATGTCTGGGCGTCGACGATGACTAATGGCGAAAGACAATTGGCGGAGAATCATAAGGTTTGCAAATAAATGTTACTCATTGGTTCTGACTCATATGATATGGCGGTTTAATATAAACTTAAATGATTGTTTAGAAAGTACAGATTACAAAAGTAGAGACGTGATTGCGTGTGTATGACGGCTCAAATATCGGTATCGCATTGCTAGGTTATTAGGTTTACAATTTTGCCGCCGTTTTCCTATAGATGGCTTTAGCGGTAAGTAGTGATTGAAATAAATAGATCATAGACGTCATACAATAAACTTGGGCATCTGTCAACATAACCCCATAGAAACATTAGTCGATTTGTGTCTGCATCATAAAGTTATTCTCGATTGAAAATGTCAGTTTACGAGTCAAATTCTCGTCATTTGCGGGAGGTTTGAATTTTCTGCTTTAATATGAAGAAATCTGCAGCTGAGACTCATCGAATGCTCTCAAGTACTTATTTATGAGTGAGGCTGCTATTAGTGAAAGAATGTGTCATGAGTGGTTTCAACACTTCAAGAATGGTGATTGTGACATCGAAGACCGGCATAGCGGTGAAAAAGAGAAGATCTTCGAAGATGCAGATTTAGAGGCATTACTTGATCAAGACTCGTGTCAAAATCAAAAAGAATTGACACGATCATTAGGAGTGACTCAACAAGCCATTTCAAAACGCCTCAAAATCATGAGAATGATTCAGAAGCAAGGAAATTGGATGCCGTATGAATTGAAGCCGAGAGATATTGACGGCGTTTGTTTGCTTGTGAACAGCTGCTTGAAAGGCAAAGACGGAAGGGATTTTTGTATCGCATTGTGACTGGGGACGAAAAAAAATGGGTTCATTACGATAACCCCCAAGCGCAGAAAATCATGGGGAATTCCCGGCCATACTTCCACGTCGACGGCCAAACCGAATATTCACGGCTCCAAGGTCATGCTCTGTATTTGGTGGGACCAGCTCGGCGTAGTGTATGAGATGTTAAAACCGACTGAATCACAGGTGATCAGTATCGAACGCAATTGATGCGTTTGAGCCGAGCATTGAAAGATAAACGGCCGCAATACAACGAGAGACACGATAAAGTGATTTTGCAGCATGACAATGCTCGACCCCATGTTGCGAAAGTGGTCAAGACATACTTGGAAACGTTGAAATGGGAAGTCCTACCCCACCCGCCATATTCTCCAGACGTTGCTCCCTCTGACTTGTTTCGATCAATGGCACACGACCTGGCTGACCAGCACTTTCGGTCTTATGAAGAAGTAAAAAATTGGATCGATTCATGGATCGCCTCAAAAGATGACTAGTTTTTTCGTACGCTGCCCGAAAGATGGGAGAAAGTGGCCAGCGATGGACAATACTTTGAATCATAAATGTATAACCAGTATTTTTACAATAAAGCCTCGAATTTCGTAAAAAAAAACGGCGGAAGCAAAGTTGTACACCTAATAGAATATGAGAAACTAAGAAAATCTACAATATAAGCATTTATCTGACGACGCTAACAATTACTTAATGACATGAGCAGTATGTCAACCTCGCAGTGAACATAGGATGATTATTAATCTCACCGAGCATTAACTTATAATCTATCGCTGAGGCTTACAAAAAGTCCGCACGCAGAACGCCAGAGAGAGAGAAATAGAAAGGAAAGCCGGGAAAAAGAACTAACTCGAGCGCCGCAATTAACAACGCCACATTAGTGAAGTTTAAATATTTGTTAGCAAATTTCAATGCGCAAAGATTGAGTTTTGTGAAGGCAGATATATTTTTTAAATCGATTCAAAATGGAATGTAATGACTTGTTCTTTTAACATGTACACTCACCGATTAAAAGATTACAACAGATTTTTTTCTATTTTTGAAATGTAGCCTACTCACCGAGCGATTGCTTTTTACTTACGAATCCATAAGTAAGAATCACTCGCTTGATGAGCAGATTGTATTCTAAAACTCATTAAAAAAATATGTTGTAACCATTTATGGCTCTTGCACACCAGCACGAGGCGCAACACGCAATACGCGACGCGCAACACATTCAGGTTGCCTTCACTCGAGTGCATCTATTGGGTCATCTAAAAAGTATCCGCGGTTTTTTGTCACTAGATGTG
Source organism: Acromyrmex echinatior (assembly GCF_024713525.1). Lineage (NCBI taxonomy): Eukaryota > Metazoa > Arthropoda > Insecta > Hymenoptera > Formicidae > Acromyrmex > Acromyrmex echinatior. The sequence goes on from NC_141852.1 coordinate 2,826,712, forward strand.
TTGACCATCAACACATCTAGTGACAAAAAACCGCGAATACTTTTTAGATGACCCAATATATCGTTTTATCCTTGTTGTTCACCAAATGTTAAATGAGAATATATAATATTGTATATGGATGCACCTGGATAAATTTCCGAACACAGTCCAATAAGCATATATATATTGAGTCATCTAAAAAGTATCCGCGGTTTTTTGTCACTAGATGTGTGTTGATGGTCATATATCTAGTGACAAAGTACCGCGGATACTTTTTAGATGACCAATAATTTTTCCAAGTATCGCGACGTCGCAGCAAAAGTTGAGAGAAATTGAACATTTTGTACGCGACAAGCGAATGAGTCGAGCTGCGCATGGCTACACAAAAAGCAGAATTAATTGAAAAATGTGATCTTGGTATCAATCATGAAACTTGATCTTTAGAATGGAAAATGAAAAGTGAAAAATTTCTTCATTAATTTCAATGGTAAAAATTTTCACTTTTCATTTTTTATTCTAGGTAAAATTTTATGATTGATACCCTTATATACTATAACTTTGATATATGTACAAAACATCTTACAACCTCTACTGTACCACGCTTATCGGGTTTAATAACATCGTAGTTATGAAATTGGCCAATCATAGTTTCCTCAGAAAAATGTAACGACTGTGATTGACCAGTTTCATAACTACAGGTGTCATAAACCCGATTAAGTGTGCCGTATAGCAGATGTCACAGGAAGCAATTTTTTTTCGATGGGTTCGGAACTCAGCCTTGCTCGTAATTGAACGTAAATGGTTAGATCCATGGTGAGTGCTTTTCATTTGATGACACAAGTTGACACAAGCGTTGTTCTATCTTTTTTTACATTCAGAGAGTGACAAAGAAGATAGAATGACACTTGTGTCGACTTGTGTCGACTTGTCGGTCTACACTCGCGAATGAAAATGCCTTTACATATTCAACATGAATGCATTTTGAAACACAATCGAAATCTTGCAATCGTTTGTGCAGCGATTAGCGTAGAAGTACAATATTATTTTATCCTTGTTGTTCACCGAGTGTTAAATAAGGATTAAATGATACTCTCTGCTGCGTAAACGAATGCACTCTTCGTATGCGTTTCGATTGTGTTTCGAAATGCACGAGTGTATATACATACATAAAATCAGCAACTAAAAGATTGCAACACATTTTCAATAAGTTTTGGAATGCAGCCTGTTCATCGAACGATGAGTGCTTTCCATTTGATGACACAAGTCGACACAAGCGTTCTATCTTTCTTGACATACAGAGAGTGACAAAGATAGAACAACACTTGTATTAACTTGTATCGATTTGTATCATCAAATGAAAAACACTCAATGTAAGAATACAAGATATATCATTGCGTATAATGGCGATAGCAATATTGGGAACAATCAAAAATTTTAATTTCAATGCATTTTTCTGCGTATAATAGCGCTGGCATATTGGAATAGTCAATTAAATTTGGACTACAAATCACTTTCTTACTGCGCATCCTCGAGAACCTCTTCTTACATCATGGTTAGATCCATAAGTAAAGGCTTAAATAGGCACAGGCAATAGGCAACAGGAAATAACGAACAGAGGTCTGGGATATAATATCAAATTACCAGAGCTTATCACTTACACACCAGAGCTCTGATTAGACGGCTCGTTATATCCCGTGTTGCCTGTGCTAGAGTCCTAGATATAACAGAGAAGCGTCACCGAACATATTTACAGATTATAATTAATAATAATAATTTCAAAGAAAAAATGGTGACCTGTTTACATCTGTCATTCCGCAAACGGAGTGCGATTCTTATAACAGTAGTATTTCTATTGACTACAAAAAAATACTGATTTTCTTTGGAGACTACAATATACATATCAAGATTTAACAATAATGATACTTATCGAAATTAGAAGATTCACGTAACTATCTATAGAAAAAATGGAATCAAGTAAAAATCGGTACAGCAGGACATCGGATGGTGCTTCTCTATTATATGTAGGACTCTGTGCCTATTGTGTTTAAGTTTTAAAGGTATATGTGTAAGAAATAAGCGATAACACGAGAAAAAGATTAGAACACTCTGAGATTCGAACCAAAGCGCGAGACTTGGGCCTCTATTATACGAAAAATTAGAGAAATACTATACTGTAGTATGCGTCACATATACTATAGCATTTTCCTAGTTTTTTTTTATGCAACTACTTTTCGAGAATAAAGGCCTTGGGCACAATGTAATCATAGTCAGTAGCGACACTGAATGTCGGCACCTTTAATGTAAGTGTTCTTAGCCCGGCTCTTCATACGAGCAACATCGCTTTGACACTGAGTGCTGATTGATGAAAAACCAGTTGTGGGGGTAAAATTTACCTCCATCACCCGTTTTTCACCAATCAACGTTCTGTGTCAAAGCGCTGTTGCCCATATAAGGATTCAGGCTTAGGTCACATGCTTCACTATCATGTTGTGAAGTGTAATTATAACAGGACAGGCTCTTAAATTTGAATTTCTATTAAGCTCTCTTCTAATACATCCGCCATATTCCTAAGTGTACAAATTGATACATGCGCACTAAAAAATTGCAAATCACAAAAAAGTTTACTGTCGCTACTGGGTGATTATATTGGGTCATCTAAAAAGTATCCGCGGTACTTTGTCACTAGATATCTAGTGACAAAAAACCGCGGATACTTTTTAGATGACCTAATATTTACTCTCTAACCTCAAAATAAGGTTTGCGACAGTTTATTAATTATTACATATAAAAGTACTATAGAAATACAATTTATTTACATGGTACAAGATGACTTATTGTTACCCAAGTGCACCAATTCATCCAAAAAGAAATATTTAATGCATCGCTTGCTAAAAGATATAGAGAGAAGAAGGCATGGATAAAGAACATCAATAGACTTGATGTGTTGACCATCAACACTATCTAGTGACAAAAACCGCGGATACTTTTTAGATGACCCAATATATTCTTCAAAGATCTAAGATGTATGCGAGATAAGCTTCATTTGTTGTCATTTGCAGCATTTACAATATTTGTTAATATTGATTTTAAATATATTCATTTAAATATGTGTATTTTTAGTTTAATCTTTTAGAACATTATGTGATTTTTGTAATAGATTATTTATGTCAAGATTTTAATTTCATCTTATAAATTGAAGGCCAAGTAGGTCAAAAACATTTTTCAAATTGTCAGTTAGGTACAATATTATTGAAATTATTATTTAAATTACATCTATTATTTTTTTTCGACTGTTTCTTATCTTTTAATTTTACTTTTGCAAAAGAAGCCAATTTTTATACTAATTTAGTTATTATAACAGTACAAAAGAAGGGCAAAGAGCCAATAATGTATAAAAGAATGTATAACTTTAATTTAAATTAGTTTTATTTTTATTGTACCACGTTCTATTTTATTGTACCACGAAATGGACTACATTTTACATTTTTTTCTCGTTGTGTATTATTGGACTCTTAACAGATTTACTAAGGTATATTATCATATTATTAATTTTTATGTGATTAATATTAATTCTTTTTGTTTACGGTTATTGTTCCAGAATTTTCTTATGACTTTGTTAATTCTTGATAAAAATGACTCGCAGCGTATTACACAGAAAGAAGAAATTTTATATTAAGAAATTGTAAGAATATTGTAAGATTATGTACGAATTTTTAATTTAGAACGATATTTATATTATTGTAAGATTGCATTGAAAATGACTCGATTGGAGTTGAAACGTTTGTTTTATTTTATTTTAATTTAATTGTTTTGTATTAGTTTTGCTTATTTAAATTATAATTCTTTTTTACGTTATTGGCTCTTTGCCCTTCTTTTATACTATCTTTTATTTAAATTAGTATTAAAAATTCATATAAACAATTACAATTAACAACAAACGTTTCGATTCCAATCGAGTCATTTTCAATGTCTAAATATATCAACATCGTCCTAAACCAAAAATATGGTAATACAATACTATTATAATTTTTAATATCGTATTTTTCATTCCATGTAGTACGCTGCGAGTCATTTTTATCAAAAATCAAAGTAGTCATAAGAAATTTTTGGAAAAGTAACCGTGAACAAAAAGAATTAATATTAACTACATAACATACAAATTAATAATATAATAATGTACCTTGTCAGTGATCGGTAAATGTGTTAAGCGTCCATTAATAAAAAGAGAGAAAAAAACACAAGTAGATGGGAGTTCATATCGTGGCATAATATATTAGTTTTTTTATTATATAAATTATTATTTTAAGCAAATTTGCAAAAATAACGAACATCTAATTTTCATGATGTCAGATAACGAAATGTCAAGAAAAAAAATATTTATCGAGAACGGAAAACGGTAAAACAGGGGAGGGGAAAGATAGAAGATATTAAAAAGGAGAAAGAGAATGTATAATGTTAGAATACAATTCAGGCAAAGACTGTCATTTATCTGTTTATTCCATGTTTCTATTTTTATTATCAACCATTTCAGATATCAATCTTTTATTGTATGATTTTACTCTATATCTAATATTATATATCCACTTTATCCCATTTAAAGTTGTGATTCTCCTCAATACGGTACTATACACTAATACTAGTAATTTAGCATTCTACAATAGTCATTCTTATAAAAAACTTGAGAGAATACAATTAAATAATGTGAAAGCAAATTTTGCAATTGGAATTGAAGGACTCATATCATCACTTACATCGTATTAGAACGAACATGTTTGATTTCTTCTTTAAAATTCATAATGTTTTGCCAGCCTCCATGGTTTGTGAATTTTTTAAATATTTAGACAATATCAACAGTTTTAATTTTTTTCAACATACAAGGAGAATAGATAGAAAGATTCTATGGTTGAAGAAAAAAGACTTGAAAAATAAAAGATTAAATATTAAGCCAATTTCTTATGTTTGTGCTTTGAATAAGGATTTACAAAATAAAATTATTGTATATCTAATGATGCTCTTAATGACAAGTTTTTACAGGTTATGGAAAAAATACATATTTCTATTGTTTGGGGCAAACTATTTGGGAAAGCGATTCCTCTAGATTCTTTAAATAAAAAATGATTCCTTAATTTGAGCAATGTTGACATACCTATGGAAGTCCAGTAGGGGAAATCCTGTAGGTTTGCTACAATTGGGGCAAGGCTTTGGCCTTTTATAATAAACACGATATTGATAGGACATTAATTGAATTCATTAAAAATATTGAAAATAATATTATTGGTCGTCCGAACAATATAATAAACTTTGTTAGAAATAACTGTTTCAATTCTTGAGAGGTTTCAGAATGATTTTCCTAGGACTGGTTCTAATGATAAATTATTTGATTGAATTAAGATAACAAAAAAATTTGTTAAAAATCATCCTGAAATATTAATTTCTAAAGCAAATAAAGGAAATGTTACTATTGCTCAAAATAAACTAGATTACATATCCAAGGTGGAATTGATACTTTTAGACAATAATACATCTGAGATGATAACTAAAGATCCTACAAAAAAACTTACGAGCGATGCGTAACATGCTTAGTAAGTGGAAAGAAAAAGGATTAATAGATGACTCGACATATCGGAGTTGCGTGATTGACGGGAGCATATAAAATTTAACGAAGATTCATAAACAAAACTATCTTCTTAGAATTATTGTTTCTTCTATAAATAGCGCACTATAATTTATCATTGTTTCTGCATAACATCATTAAAGATTCTATACTAGAAACTCCTAGTTTTATAAAAAATAGTTTTAACCTAATTAATAAACTTAAAGATGTTAAACTGGAACCAGATTCTATGTTGGTTTCCTCGGATGTGATATCCCTATTTACTAATATACCTATAGATTTGGCTGATAGTGTTGTTGGAAGGTAGGATTCTAAGGAAACTAAAATTCCTTTAGATGAACTTTGATTGCCTTTCGGATGATTTTGAATTCTTTAGATAGTAATAGTAATATTTATATAAATGTAAAAAATATGCATTACGTGTAAATTATAATGATAATAGTACATAATAGTAACATGTACGCTGTATGAAAATATTTAAAAATGTAGAAATGTATTATCTTAATTTGTAATTTAATTAAGATAATACATAAAGCATAATAGTAATACATATATACTATATAAAAAAAATATAAAATATAAATATAAAATATATAATATAAAAAAAAATGTATGAAAAGAAGAGCATAAAAAATCACCGCACAAGTTATAGTTTGTGATATTTAATTATCATTACATTAATAAAAACATTAGACGTTCAGCCACAATCTGGCCATCCTCAATAAATTCACAATATTCTTAAAACGCAGAGTTACATATAGCTGACATTAAATTCAACCGCCGTATGATATAATTATATATAAACGTGTTCTTTCATATATGAAGGTGCCTCGTACAATAATGTTACACCGCCAATTATTATATCACGAAAAGTGTAGAACAAGAATTTCCAGATTCTAATTTAACAAATTAACGTATCATTAATATCTTCTAATCGAAATGTGAGAATAGAATCATTATCTGTTTAGATCGTATACAACTCATTTCAATCTCTTCGTTCAAACACCGCGTGTAATCGTCGAACGTTCGCGCTACGATGTTACTCTTTATGCCTTTTGCTTTTTTAGTTTCTCTCTTGCCGTTTACCCTCACCGCATACATCTTCGCTCTGAGACCAATGAATTCGATCATTATCACACTGTTATTTTCGTCCTTCATCAGACTGGGTACTTTTTTGTTCGCGAGAGACATATCGTACGCGTTGTCCATCGGATAATCGCTCGTATCGAATCTAGCGATATCGCGTTTCATAATCTCATAAACATTCTCGCACTCGACGCGGTATATACTGTCCGTGTCGGTGTACATAATTTTACATTTGTCGCGAAATAGTAACATATACTCATAATGAAATTCGTACAAGCAGATTTTCGATATGTCGAGTATACACATACCCATGTAAATCGGCTTGTTGAACTTCATCTCGAGTTTGCGCATTTCGACGGCGATTAAATTTTCCGCAAAGACGCTGCGGCTGTGAAAATTCGGTTTCGCGATTATTGCCTCCGCGCCGTACTGTCCGTCCCATTTTATTATTATTATTATTATTATTATTATAATTTTACATCGACGTAATTGCGCACATTCTCCATCTTACCGAATACCGCGTTGTTCATTAGTTTATACAAATTTTTTTCGAAATCGTTTTTCGCGCGCGTTCTAAATTGTGTATTGAGTTCAATGTAATCGCAGAGCCATGGAGATTGAGCGAATTGTAGCATCCCGGTGGATCTTTGTTATGCGAAAACGCGACGAGTACATTGTTGCAGGTTGCATTAGTGGGTGACGTAACACTGCTTATCGTACAACGTCACTAGAAATTTATCTTCGCGCTTACAGGGCGGTTTATCGCGCGTTGAGCAGAAAGGTAGGTCAGTGTATCGGTCGTGTAGATGCTGTGGATATTCGAGATCGACCTCGAGAATATAATCGGTAGGTGAATCCGGAGCGATCATGCTCATGTCAAAGTTCACAGAGTCTTCGACCCATCGAAATTCGGCATATGGCAATGGTTGACACATCGCCCGTATAAATTGTTAACATCGTAGTACATCAAGTACGACGACGATTTGAATGAGTCGTACGAACGCATGTACTTGTTATTAGCCTGCGCGTATCTGCTTGAACATTGATTAAGGCCGCCGCTCGATGAACATGATCATATCGATGTCGGTGAGTAACTCAAATCTTATACGCGTATGTTTTAGCATCGCGTCTTATGTGAAGCCAATGTATAGTAATGCGTGGGATCGAGACCGTAACTCGCGACAGAACTTTCGCGGAAATTTTCGAAAATGTTGGCCAATAACAAGACATCGGTTTTCAAGTACAGATCACTGTACTCGCCGAGCGTTTGAATGGAGAATTGCTTCCAGACGTTCGCGTAAGCGTAATCGCTCTCGGATACTGTATCGCCCGTTAACGAACTGAAAAATGATTCGCGCGGTGGTAAGCGCGTGTCCTGCAATTTTTCGACGCAGTCAACATACTCGTATGGAAAGACACCTTTACGAGTCAGTAATTCAAATTCTTCATCCGATAGTGTTGAAAATTTGGAACGTATGATTTTTAATTTATCTTTGCTTAGAAATAACGCCAATTTATCGAGGCTTGCATTTAGAAATTTTAAAGAATCGATGAACCATAATTTTATGCATTTTCGCGAATCTGGTCTCTCGGCAATATCTTGAACATGTTTAGTGAATGAAATATATTTTTCTTTGGTTATCGGTAACACATCTATATGTCTTTCGTACGCGGTAGCAATTTCTTTAATTATAAAGTGCGCGTCGTAGCCCGATAAATTGTGAAAAACGATCGGAATATAAAACGAATTTTTATAATTAAGATTGCAATTTGCATGCGCTGGACGATATCTACCGGTGAGATGACAATGATCGCGGATTCGCGTATCGTCCGACGCGAATGGTTTCTTGCAAATATGACAACACGTCGCGCTACGGTACGCCTCCAATTGTTCGTCGACAATGTTTCCATGTGTATGTTGGCGGATGCGATATTTTTCACTCGATGCGCGAAATCGTTGAGTTGTCGCGCGAATCACGTCATACAATCTTCGCGACGAAACCGATATGACGATAACGCGTTGTCGTACGAACATCGCACGTATCTTATACTAAATACTTCGTGCCGTTGATACGTGTACGACGACGCATCTTCCCTGACAAGTTTCATCTTTCGTAGAACGCACTCCAAGCGTAGACGATGAATGCGCTGCTTATTGCAGTGGTTCTCAAATTCGAGTCACTTGTCGTCTACGCTCGGATAGCGGAGTCGTTTATCTTCTCACAGTCCATTACGTGCGACTGCAATTTTTTGTTCATACTGAAATAGTGTAAGCATCTGAAAAAAAAACAAAATTATAACTATTACATTATTTTATTAGTAAGACGGAAAATTATAATAATTTTTTCATACTTACCGATCGCAGAAAAATTTCTTGTTCTTTTTTTCATTAATCTGCGAGCTTACAAGACGGGATAAATTTTTTATCCATGCAAAATGTCCAACACCGTCATTGCGTGGATCTTGCATGTATAGCACGTTGACATATTTCTCCTTCTTTTCATTGGTGAGTCGCAGAGGACCTGTTTATTCTCGATGCCGTACACATTGATCGACACCGCGTTCAACCATTCGAATTTAGAAATGTCTTTTAAAATCATTGGAAACTCAATGTTTGTGAAATTCAATACTGTCGTATAATGTGGATACGACGATTCCCGATCCATATATTATATTTTTCAGCCGGGTACAGCGCGACGACCATCGATCACGCGAAGCACGCATTGTCCGTCGTATGCACACTGATCACCGCTCATTTCGTCGCTATTTCCCACAGCACTTTGATATGACATCCCGCGAGCATGGGATTTAATTTGTTCACATCGTCAAATTAGTCAAATTCACTATACAGGTATGTGACAATGCCCACCCGCTGTCGCGTTCCTGGAACTGTTCGAGTGATGCTAGGATAGGCTCGATGACACACCTCTCGTACCACTCGCGCAAATTGGTATCGGTATATCTCGCTGTTCTTTGTAATTATGCTCTTATTAGCACGTTTATCCTTCATCGCGAACTCATCATTCAACGCGGTGTTCACGCTACCGTGTCTTTCTACAGTGTCTCACACACGCTCGAGCATTATTTCTCTCGCGTTTTCCAAAAACTGCCGCGACTCAATGTGATTAGAGTTTATCACAGCACCTGTCAATATACGGTTTTCAAACGCGGTATCGATCTCTCGCAGAGATCTTTCGTCGCGACTCGCCACCAACGTGTACGAAACATCACTTCAATTGCAATTTTACACCCGTGAGTCGCGCGATCCTCGCCACCACGGATTGTCTGTATCCAACGGCGAGACGCGGACGCTTGGCACGACAAAGTTCTTCGAGTCGCTCGATGCACTCGTCGCATCGTTGCAGCCATGTGAAACACTCTAGAATAGCGATCTGGCCGCACTGCTCCAACAATTCGCGTTCCTCGCTCGTAATTTTCCATGTCTTTTTTTTTAGTCTTTAGATCACGTCACACTCTTCACGGAGCACTTGAACGTAACTCGTTCACACACATTGCAGCACCGTGACATATCTAGAATGTCATAACATTCTAACATCTTTTTATTATGTATGTGCGAAAGTGCACTGTTCACACTCAAAACATTGATCGTTGCATCGATCGAAAAACAGTTTTAGCGTAAGATCGCGATCACGAAACTCCATCCATATATTGTCAATAATCAGCAGTTCGACGCACTTTTCATTACCCGCGGAAATCTTAATGCATATGCACCAATCTTGGCTCTTATCTGCGATTTTCTTCGCCTAATAATAATCGTCCTTTATTACATTGACATTTCTATTCCACCAATATCTCTTTTTATACTCATCGTCCTCGTAACATTTGTCTCGTAACTGTGGGTACACTTTCTGTCGCGCGAGTAAAGAAACGCCAGTCAGAAACGAGCTCTCTAATAATTATTCCATGTTTCTCACCACGTATACCTAATTCTCGATCGCGTAGGAATTATATCGGCGATATTCGCACATCTATATCTCTTTTTTGCAGATTATCGAGAACATACAGTATATCATCTACATTACAGTCTTCCCACATATTTTGCAGGATAGTGTTTCGCTCACAACACTATTTGCAATAGTTTTTTTTCCAATGTGTGCAGTGTGAGCACTTGTTGCACGGAAATATAGTGTACATTGGCACTCTGCAATTCGTGCAAGACCGACTGCTTAGCGCGTCAATATAACTAATATCGTGCTTCCTTACAAGATACATTCCCACAACATCAGCCAAACGGATCATGCATGCTGCACATATACTTAAAGCACCACTCGTCATATAATAACACTAGATTATACAGTGTTTAGTACGGCCGTTCAGTGCACGGATTTTTGAAGATGGCACAAATTTCTCTGCGTAATCCGTATCGTGCTCGCTCAAATCATTAGCATAGCCAGTGTCGTTTAATAACATTTCGTCGGAATCTTGGTCCATTATTTCTTCAAGATCCATTTCTTTGAGCACTTCGAACACTTCGTCTCTAATATTCGCGAACTGATCCACGTTTCGAATATACTCGACTACTTTGGCTATGTTCGCACGATGGTTAGCCATACTTATGTTTATTGTCAATAACCGAAGCGACCGATTCGTTTATTTCCAGGACACCAACTGTGGTATCGAGCATTTATGACCTATTATATATTTTATTACGTCCAGTGATTTTTCCGTTTCGTGAAAATTTCGGCAAAAAAAACAGTCGTTAGTACAAAGCGCGAACATAAAACTCGAGCTTTAACGGTCACCGATCGGCGAGCGTGATAATATTCAAGAAACGTGCCATTAGAAAATCTTCCCAACGATATTGGAAACATAAACAAAAACATAGATCCTCCAGAATCGCCAGATCCACGACAATAAAATTTACGACAAAGGTTACAAACCATGTAGAGAAAATTCTATTTATACACGATCGGTTCAGTAAGTACAAAATCTAAATGTGGATCCTGTGTAGATAAAGACTCATATTTCCAAACGTGTAAAAGCAAGTTGAAGGGCGTTTTCTCGTCAACAACAGGAAGTTGATAAAATAAATGAGGAATCACAAAGCGTAGCTTTTAATTTTTTACATTGTCGACCGTAAAATTTAAGTAAATATTTTCTAGACGAGAGAACGCATGTTCAAATAATAAAAGAGAAATCGATGACAAAAAAAAGAGTGCGTTCGACTTGGAGTACTCGCCTTTGTGCGAATCTTGCACATCTTGTCTTCCACATTTACTGCAGAAGAATTATGTTTTTTTGTTTAGCAGCCGAAAAATATTGGCGCTTCTATTAACGCGTGGCGACATGTCACCGATCTAATAGTGTATATAAACAGTATATATAACTTTTTTCATTCAATCGTAAATATTAGTTACGAGCGATAAGACATGAATCGAGTAAGAGAATATATACATCGAAAATCGATCGAGCGCAAGAAGTACCGTCCCTTGTCATCAGGTCTGCCAAATCCATCGAGGGAAAAAGCAAGATATTGGGAATGTCCTAGTGAAAAAGCAAAATCGTTGCTCATCATCAACGTCATCAATGTCATCAAAATATAAGCCATAAGATCTTATTTAGAGTGACTAGTAATGCATTTTATTCTTTGCTCAAAAAAGCGAATAGTGGTTAAAAAAATTTTTCGTTCTCTTTTTCCAGAAAGCGCTGCTAGCGATGTTCGAGTCACCGATCGCATTCGAACGCTGTGGATCGCAAAAAAATATAATAAAAAATGAGAAAAAATCAGTGTAATAAGTGTAGTGTGAAAAAATTTTTGTTCGCATTACTACATATGTATTTTCTTTTACTTCTCATCCTTTGCCTCGACGCGCTAGGAAAAACTGTATTGAAAAAACTATATCGAAAAAATTGTCAAAAAAAAAGGACACTTGTACTCTATTCCTTTCTCTAAAGTGATCTTAAGTGTTTCATATGCAGCATAAATATATCCTAGATAGCTTCGCTATGGCAAAGGATGCTTCTCAGCGTCAGTCTTTGCTGAATCTTGTTCGCGCGCGAAACTAACAGAAGAGCTTAATATATTGCAACGTGAGTGATTTTTTTCCCCAACGTGCAAAAGTATTTTACCATTAACGCTAAATGGTAGAATACTTTTGCATGTTTATTAAGTGATTGGATGATAGTGAAAGTGATATTATTGTGATTTTTTTTTAAATTTTATTGACTTTTTTCCAGGATATTTTTCATAACAACAACAACGATGAGTAACTTACAGGATTTGATTAAGATCCGTTACGAGTATCTCGTTGAAGAAGTAAGTTTTTTCTTTTTATTTGTATCAAATATTTTAGTGAATTTGTGCTAACGTCTTTTTACTTTTCTTTTTTCCAGTACCTTATGGTCGATAACGAGCCGCAGGTCAAGCTACGAAAGCAGGTCAGGTTGCGAAACGAGATGGGGGTGCAAATTATCCCTTCAGTAAGTATAATAAATAGATTTATTTTCTAATTCACTTTTTATAATACTTCTTTTTGTAAATTCACTTTGTCCATTTTTCAGAGTGTATCTCATTATTAAATTCAAATAAAAGGATTTATCAATATCGTCACATAGCAAATTGTAGCTGATAGACAGCGGGAGAAACAAGTTGACATATGGGAGGAAAGTGATTTCTTCCTGGTTGAACTATTCAGCCTCCGACTGTACGAGCCCGAGCCGGAGCCGGAAGATTGAAATTGTAAGTATCATAAATTTATATTATATATGAATTTCTCTTCTTATATGTTGCATGCTAATGTAACGCTTTTTGTTTTACAGAAACGATGGCATCTCAACCATATATTTAAAAAATTTTTAATTTTCATTTATATTTTTTTTAATTAAAATTTTTTTTATTTTTTATTTTTTATTATAATAAAATTTTTATGTGATGTGAAAAAAATATATGTAAATTATATTACTCGGATTTCGCATCTATTTGTTTCCTTCTTTCCTTCTTATTTCCGCGCTGCTAAATTACGCGCGTCGACAGCATCTTCGCACTCGACGGTACTGTCACGACCATAAGCGTTCTTTTTTTAAATCATTAAATAAAAACGTATGATAAAATATTTTTGCGTGCAAGGAGATATAAGGAGAGTGACAACGTCGGCGGGAAAGATGATGAAACATAAAAGAAAGAGAGATGGTAGATATATGCGGTAAATGTATGCAAGCCTTTGTTACCGATACATTTTTGGAGAGAGAGCGGCAGGTGACGACAAAAAATAAGAACCGGAGTCCTATGTTTACTTAACATCAACAGCGCCGGGACTTTTCCCCCTTCTTCCCCGCGTTAAAAGTATCCCCCGCGCCCCGCGCCCCCTTCCAGCCCCCATGAGTTAGAACCCGCCATGCTTTACTACTGATGAGGAATTGCATCATATACCAGGTGTAGAAGTATGAAACTGGAATTTCCCTATATATGGCACTAGTTATCAGTTTAAGGACCACAAGACCGCATCTGCAGCGCCATCATCTTTCTCTAACAGCTGACGAAGATTTCCAACATACAACAACCCAAGTTCCATACACCGGTATATTTTTTTCTAACCTTAAACATGTCGAGTTTTGTGCCTACGAACTACGATTTGCGGACAGCATTGGTTTTCTATTATCATTTGAAGAAAACTGCTGCAGAATCGCATCGAATGCTTGTCGAAGCTTACGGTGAACATGCTCTTGGTAAAACACAGTGTTTCGAGTGGTTCAAAAAATTCAAAAGTGGTGATTTTGATGTGAAAAACGAAGAGCGTGGGAAACCATCGAAAAAGTTCACAGACAACGAATTGCAAGCCTTATTGGATGAAGATGATACTCAAACTCAACAAGAACTCGCGGATCAATTGAATGTAACGCAGAAAGCCATTTCCATTCGTTTGAAAGCTATGGGCAAGATTCAGAAAGTGGGAAAATGGGTTCCGCATGAACTGAATGAAAGACAGCAAGAAAATCGAAAAACCACTTGTGAAATGCTGCTCGATAGATACAAAAGAAAGTCATTTCTCCATCGAATCGTCACAGGTGATGAAAAATGGATATATTTTGAGAATCCTAAGCGTCGTAAATCATGAATCCAGGCGAACCATCGACATCCACTGCAAGACCAAATCGCTTTGGAAAGAAGACAATGCTCTGTGTTTGGTGGGATCAGAAGGGTATAATCTATTGAGCTGCTAAAACCTGGTGAAACCGTTAACACTAATCGCTACCGACAGCAAATGATCGATTTAAATAGAGCATTACGTGAAAAACGACCGGAATATGGAAAAAGGCAACACAAAGTTATTTTGCTTCATGATAATGCTCCATCACATACAGTAAAACGGGGCAGGGAAACGATCGAGGCGTTCAGTTGGGAGATATTAGCGCATGCGGTTTATTCTCTAGACTTGGCTCCGTCCGATTATCATCTATTCGCATCACTGGGACATGCTCTCGCTGAACAACACTTCAATTCGTATGAAAATGTACGAAAATGGCTTGATAACTGCTTCAAAAGAAGAACTTTTTTTTTGGCGTGGCATTCATACATTGCCGGAGAGGTGGGAAAAATGTATAAATAGCAATGGAAATTATTTTGAATAAAAAATTTTTTATCATTTTCAAACAACAGACGTGTAATTTTTACAAAAAAATTCCGGTTTCATACACCTGATAAATACGCCAGATGTAGGACACAAAATGGCGACTTCCGACTAATTCTCGTCACTCTCTTTATAGCCATTCTAATATTTAACGACAAACGAGTGACGTGATTTCATGTTGCTAACCTCGAATGTCGCTTGTATAAATGGATTAGCAGCGATAAATTTTTGCCGGTAATTATATTAATTGTGTTGTGTAAAGTGCTGTAAAGCCCAAAATATCATTAAAAAACGGTATTACAATTGGATCTATTAAGTTAATGCGATTGTGTATAACAAAAATAAAGCGAAATGGCAAATAGTTCAATAGCAGTTGTACGCATTAATGAATATAAAAATTAAAAAAAATATATATAAAAAAAAATTTTACATTGATCCTTTATTTGAAAGACGATGTGAACATGGATTAAAAAAAAATTATTTAAAAATTATCAATAAATAACCGGTTATATGCTTTCATATATGAGTCTGTACAAAAGCTGTTTTTTCGTTTATGATTATTTCACATATGCCATAAGTACGTACATACAACAGCTATTTGAAAACTTCATAAAATTATTGTAAATAACAAATAACACAATAATTAAATAGTAATAATAAATAATAATAATAATTTAATAATACTATAATTAAATTAGTATAATGTTCTGAGCGATAATAATGAAAAGTCGATATAAATAAAATTGAAAATAAAAATAAAATTAATCAGAGTTAAATAAAGTCACATGCAACAAATTTTTTTATTGATAAGAAATTTGTATTTATTTATTTATCTATTTATTGTGATAATTATTTAGACATTACTTATTCGACACATTTTCATTCAAAATGAAAGAATTTGGCAGAAAAACGAGATGGTATGCTTCATGGAGAGAATTATTAAATGTTAGAATTGGCTACATACGGAAATCCGAGTGCTCTCATGTATCATTTTATCCTTGTGTTTAGCATTGGATAATAAGATAATATGGGTGACATTTACATTATACAGTTCTAATAACTATTCAGATAAAGAAAACTCATTTTCCTAATCTGAACAGTTGCTTCGTAAACTGTTATATTTTTCTATTATTCTTTCATTTCGAATGGAAACGTATCGAATGAGTATATTTTTATCAAGTTTTGTGATGATATCCATATTCTACAGATAAATTTTCACGAGTTACTAATATCGACCGTTTCAGCGAACAAAAACGATCACGTGGTGATTGACAAAAATTGACACACGCATGCATAATGGTTGAAAACGTACTGTAAAAAAGTATTTCAGATTCATTTTGTATTAAAACATTTTGTATTTAATAAATTTTTGATATAAATATAAAAATATAATATAACAATATAATATAATATTAATAAAATAAAATAATAAAATAAAATAAAATAAAATAAAAAATAAAATAAAATTAATAAAATAAATAAAAGTAAAAAAAATTAAAAAATAAAATAAAATAATATTAATACTATAAAATATAATATAATATAATATAAAAATATAATATAACTTTTATATTTATTAAAAACACATTTATTTTGTATAAAAGCGCTTTTCAAATGATCGAGATAGCACAAAATATCCGAAACGAAATGTGGCACATGTTCAACCCGTTCGAGTGGTCTCACGGGATTAGATTAGGTGATATGCTTACTTGTCCTAAATCCGTATTACTGAACATTGGAGCACATGAATGCAATTGTTCCATCACCTTACCTGTAATTCAAGTACTCTTTGGATTAATTTGGAGCATGCGACGCGAACAAACCTCATGAAATTGTATTATAAATTTGTTCGTGTGGATCACAGGTAAAATGACGGTTGGAGTAGTTGGATTCATGTGCCCCAACCATGGAGTATAGAGAATACGAGGCCGAACTTACATGGATGAGGTCATCAAAAAGCTTGGTTAAAAGTGATCATCTGAATTAGTTCAATCGAGATGTCACTTTATCGTTCCACGATACCATCTTGTAATATCAGTTTACATGGTAGATCATACCAATTTTACATGAAGAATGCTCCATTTTTCATGCAGTTTTAATGACAATTTATGACTTCCTGTTACCCCGGATCTACAATAGAGTTTTAAGCCTTAAGCCATAAGAAATGGATGAATCATAATCGATTATTCTTCTCAAATTTGACTGTAATTGGTCAATTTCTTAAGGCTTAAACACCTTTTGTAGATCTGGAGTTACTGTCAGAGCATGATGTCAAAGAATAATGTCTCTATTTTTAGGTTATGTGTGTTCGGTTATGTGTGAGTAAGCATATATGAGAGAAGTTTTGTGATTTGAATTATTATAATATTAATAAAATAAAAAAATAAAATAAAATAAAATAAAATACTCTACTCTACTGAGCATCACTAATACCAATCAGAAATCTAATATCATTCTACTATAATCGACTAATATCATTCAGAAATCTAATTTTGACCACACTTTTCAAAGCCTAGTCTCGGCCTTCTATTCTCTATATTCCATAGCCCCAATGTGACACAAACGGATTTAGGACAAGTAAGTCATCTAACCTTAATCCATGAGACCACTCGAGCGGGTCGAATGTATGCTTCATTTTGTTTTGGATATTGTGTTTAGAAAGCTTCACAGGGAGAGAATGGCAAACTGGATCACGTGAATGCCCATGTCCAATCAAGGGGTCACGTGATCAGTTTTCTTCAATCTCTTCCATGCTTATGAAGCTTTGATGCTCATGTTCAATCAGAGGAGACAGATCATGTGATGCAATTTGCCACTCTCTCCCTGTGAGGCTTTCTCTCTAGTTGTGTTACCTCGATTATTTGAAAAGCATGACCGGCTTTGATTGTGCATTTACATTACTCAATAAAACAAGAAGAAGAAGTCCTGTCATCCTATGTGTAGGAGCCTCTTTGTTCTAATTAGAAGATGGATTTTCTTGCTGGTTTTCACTTTAGAACACATTAGGTCTGTTTTTTATTGCTACATTTTCCGAAATGGTACACACAGTGCAATAAATTGAAGTGAAACAAATATACGTTTGTTTCACTTCAACTTATTGTACCGGTTTAAAGTGCAGCAATAAAAAACAGACCTATTAATGAAATTAACGATTCCAAATTAAATCAACATTATGACTTTATATAAACGCAACCAATATTTCTAATCTTATAATTCATCTAATAATTCTTTTTGCGTTAAATAAACATTTTAAACAAAATCAACATTATAACTTTATATAAACGCAACCAATATTTCTAATTTTATAATTCTTCTGAATTGGAAGAATTATTTATTATTTATTATTTATTATTATTATTTATTATTATTATTTATTATTTATTATTATTTATTATTTCTTATTATTTATTGTTTATTATTATTTTTCATCTGAGAATTCTGTCTTCCTCGTCAATTTTGATAAAATTTGGCTGCATTTTTATACAAAATAAATGAATCTGATAGTATTGGGTCATCTAAAAAGTATCCGCGGTACTTTGTCACTAGATATATGATCATCTAGTGACAAAAAACCACGGATACTTTTTAGATGACCCAATATTTTCTTTTGGGATACACTAGGTGTAACCTCGCACCGCACTAGTTACGTGTAAGCGCTACACTCAGCTATACTATTGTACATTAGAGTGGTGCACATCATGTACATTACATCATTATTGCGCTAAAACTCTGTCCTCGCTTGACTTCCATTTTCAAATTTTAAATGTCACACTGGTCTCTACATCGTCCTTTTGAGACAGTGTAGCAAAATCTCACTTTGTGCACGAAATTTGTATTGTATTACACTGTAGCCATGGAAACTCGGTACACTGAATGAATTCGCTTACTACCAGCCATGGAAACACGGTACACTATCTGAGTATTGCACTGGGCGATAATGCAACTAAGAGAAAGCGCTATGAAATACTTTTCGAGTACATACAATACGTTTTCAATCATTACGCATGCGTGCGTAAGGGTGAAATCACATAGTGCGGATAAAGACTGCGGAATAGAGAATGCATCATTGAAGCAACCAATCAGCGCTATTCCACACATTTCCATCACGCAAGTTTTGTGTGCTATGTTTACATGATGCGTCAAAGATGTATCCAGCGTGAATATAATTTAAAAACTACTAACTTTATGTTAGTAATTTGCTTATTAAAATGAAATATAATTTTTCAAATTATAAAAACAATTATCACTGTTGTATTAGGTTGGTGCATATGAAATGTCAGATTTTTAAGTGAATATATAAAATTGCATATCTTTTTTCAAAAGCTGTTTATTTAATCAAAATATGTTCCATTTTTTTCAATACACTTTTCCCAACGAGATGTTAATGCATAGATACCTGTCTTAAAGAAATTCTGATCTTTAGAATCAATAAATTCTGATATGGAATTTTTCAGTCTTCATTTTCTGTCTTCATTTTCATACTGTTTAGCCCGTAAAAACTGTTCTAAATGTTTAAAAAAATGAAAGTCAGTTGGCGAAAGATTCGGTGAATAAGCTGAGTGAATGTGCTGCAAAATTTCATATTTTAATTCATTTAATTTCGCAATTGTTTTGTACGACGTATGCGGCCGAGCGTTGTCGTGGAGAAGTATTGGGCCATGCCGGTTAACAAATAATGGGCGTATAATTTTCAATTTTTCATGCATTTCATCAATGTACTGGCAGTACTTTTCGGCTGTGTCTCCCCAGTTCGAAGGAATGAGTAATGAATTACTCCAGTCACATTCCACCAAACTGTTATTAAAATTTTCCGTGGATGAAGTGATGGCCTTGGAGTATGAGCACAAGCCTCATTCCTATCAAACCATCGAGCACACCTTTTCCTATTGTCGTAAAGAACCCATTTTTCATCACAAGTAATAATCAGATCGAAAAATGGCTCTCGATGAAATCGGGTTAGTAATGATGAGCATACGTTCAATCGATTCGGCTTATATCGCTCGGTTAGTTCGTGCGGTATCCATTTATCCATTTTTTTCATCTTGCCAATTTCAGAAAGGTGTCGCAATATTATTGTATGGTCAACTTTCATTCTGGTAGCAAGTTCCCTTGTAGATACAGTTGGATTCGTTTCCACCAATGCTTTCAGAGCATCATTTTTCACAGGCGTTTTGGGTCTTCCACGCGGTTCATTTTGTAGGAAAAAATCACCAGACCGAAATTTTTCAAACTAACGCTGCACTTTTCGATCGTTAACAGTATTCTCCCCAAATGCCTGGTTTATATTGCGTGCAGCTTTTGCACTATTATTACCAAGTTTATACTCATATAAAAAAATTACATGAATATCGGTTGAATTCATATTCTTACGAAATTCAAAACAAATAACAAAATGGAACACTTTTGAAAAAATCTTCTTTGTTGAAATGTGATTCTAGCAATGGACAATACGACTATAAACGAGGTTAAGCCAAAAACAAAAGCATAACGAAAACAGGGAGATAAACATTCATATGTAAAGAAAATCCGACATTTCATATGCACCAACCTAATAATATTTAATATTTTACAATTAATATCTATAATCTCATAACAATTTTTTGAACTGCTTTAATGCTGAACGGAATATACACAGTGCGGAATAGGACTGCGGAATAGAGAATGCGTCATTGAAATAACTAGCGCTATTCTGCATTTGATATTGCGGAATAGCGAGTGCGTCATTGTTCTTGTAATAAACCATCGTATTTTGAGAGGTTAAAATAATTTGATGCTAACTGATATGATGGAATTGTGTAATGTCGAGATGAATGAAGCAAAATGACAAAATCTGAATGCATAAATATAGATACCAAAATAAAAAAAACAATGATGCATTTCAGTGTGCCCTTTTCCGCACTTTTCCATCATGCCAGTTTTGTGTGCTATGTTCACACGAAAAAATGATAGTAAATGCATTAAAACAGTTCAAAAAATTGTCATGAAATGTAAATATTAATTGTAAATATTAATTGTAAAACATTAAATACTACACAGTGATAATTGTTTTTACAATTTGAAAAATTATATTTTATTTTAAGCAAATTATTAACATGAAGTTAGTAGTTTTTAAATCATATTCATGTTGGATGTATCTTTGACGCATCATATGAACATAGCACACAAAACTTGCGTGATAGAAAAGTTGCAAGCCGATCGCAAATTTGTTGCGACAGCCAATATGAAGCATTGATTTCAAAATGTAAGCTTTAGATTGGCTGTCGCAACAAACTTGCGATCGGCTTGCAACTAATATAGAACTGGCTGTAGAGCATCATTTACTTCACTTCAGAAGAGGTTTATTCGTCGTATGCTTCAGCATGCTTCAATGTACTCCTGCTATAGCTCTTATTCATTTCAACGAGCGCATTAGAGTGAGTAAATGCTATGGTAGGAGCATTTTAGAGCATGCAACGAGAATAAATCTAAGATGCGGTTGGAGCATGTTAGGATAAAATTACACGATCCGAAATAGGATTGCGGAATACAGAATGCGTTATTGAAGCAACCAATCAGCCCTTTTCCACACTTTTCTATCACGCAAGTTTTGTGTGCTATGTTCACATGATGCGTCAAAGATGCATCCAACATGAATATGATTTAAAAACTACTAACTTCATGTTAATAATTTGCTTAAAATAAAATATAATTTTTTAAAATATTGGGTCATCTAAAAAGTATCCGCGGTACTTTGTCACTAGATATATGACCATGTGTTGATACACACATCTAGTGACAACAAACCCAATTAGATGACCCAATATAATTTTAATTCAATCGGCTTTAAGGTATGGTCCCATGGTGCGAAATTGGCGCAATGCGGAATTAACGGAATGCTCGTGAATGGTCAAGGCTTCATTCCGTCAATTCCGTCGTTTTCTGTTGTGCAAATTTATTTCTTTTGCGGATTCCACCGATGCCTACATATGTACGTGTGCATGTCACTGAACTATATATATACTGGAATGGACATCAAGGAAAATTCGTCAGCACAATTGATTAACCGCCATTTTAGTTGGGACAATATTTGAGCGAATCAGAAACGTTTGCGCGCGCGCACTGCGATCAATATATCAATCGATGTATTATCGATGTTTGGAATCTATATGGATATGAATGGTATTTAAACAAAAATAATATCACTTCAATTTTATTAGTACATTTAATAAAATAATATTAATTTTTCATATTCTACATCGTTGACATATGTGTAGAAATTGATACATTTAATACAAAAATTCTTACTTATGAAATGCCCTTTTTACTTCTCTGTCCATTCAGGCACATAGCACTTCATGTTGGTGCGTCATGTTGGTACGCACATTTTACAGTCACGCGATTTTATAATCTTTCAAAGTAATCTTTCAAATATAATCCCACACACGATGATCTTGCTGACATATGCGTCTTACTTAAATTTAAAAGCATAGAGATATGCTCCATGCAATTCCTATAAATAAATAAAAATGCATTCAGGATTGAAAAGCATTCATTTTAACATTCGTGAATCAATATTTCTGAAAATCTGAATCCATTTCAATCCATTCTCGTTTGCTGAGTAAACCACCTCTACCTATTAACGGAAACTATAATATAAAAACGAATTCTAATAACATCGTTTTTATATTATAGTTTTCGTTAATAGGTGGAGATGACTCACTGAAATGAATTAGTTAGTAAAAAAATTTTTTGTAATCACAACATCATATTGTCTCTGATGGCTCAAAAGTGAGCCGAAACATGTAAGTGGATTAATTATTAATAAAGTTGTTTTGTTAACCGTATTAGTTTGCAAGAATTACCGTGCTTGATTCCTATTGCCCAGTTGTATCCAATCATTTTGTATCATTAAGAAGTCTTTAGGAATTAATTTATAAAACCTAACCTCGTTAAGCTGGTTTAAATGGAGAAAACTGTCCCCTACAAGCGCATAATTAATCAATATATTGAGGCATGTTCAGATTCCCATCTGGGTGTGCTCCGGGTATTATGTCCTTTAATATTTGATAAATAACAAGAATGGATTAGTACTCGAGTCTGAACATAACCCTGAAGGTAATTAATTAAGTCTCCATCCAGCAAACGAAAATGGATTGAAATGGATTAAGATGGATTCAGATTTTTAAAAATAGGGATTCACGAATGTTAAAATGAATCCTTTTCAGTCCTGAATGCATTTTTATTTATTTATAGGAATTGCATAGAGCATATCTCTATGCCTTTCAATCTAAAAATAATATTATAATATTTTGTATGTGTGTGCATTGTGAATGCTGCTCGATTCAAAATTGTGAATAGGAAATGCAGTTTTTCAATCTAGTTGAATCTAAAAATAATATCAGCCATTTCTGTGCATCGTGAATACTGCTCCATTCAAAATTCTGAAATAGAAAATGCAATTTTTTAATCCAATTGAATAAAAAAAAGTTTTTTTTTAACCAATAAGATAGGAAACAAGACCGTTTATGTTAAATAACATTACTTTAAATCCGAAGCGCCACTACGGTCTAAGTATTAAGATGTTGAACTAATATATGTATTTTCAAACAATTGAATTAGTTTCAGAAATGATAATTACGTACCGATATGGTTGTCGGCATTAACGCAATTGATCTGAAAAATATTAATAATCCTCCCAAATTCCCCAAGTTAATCTTAAAAAACTGTAATAAACTTATTGCGAAAAATATTGCCTCGGTCGGGAGTCAAACCCGGATCTCTTTTTTTTTTAAATGAACCATAAATGCTACTTAAATTATTTAAAATTATAAGTCGAAAATTTTTTAATCCAATTAAGTTTAAAAAAGTTGTAACATAAAAATAATTTGCTATGTTCTTTTGTTTCTCTTTGATTAGAAGTAAAATGAATGATCGATATGAACACTCGCAAACCAAGTCGAATACAGCCCGAATATTATGCTAATCACGGCGCGCGACATCGTCCAAGCGAGATTAAATTATCCGACACTTACCCAATGTTGTTTCATAGTAATGTAAATTGTTTATATTTTATTATATCTGTTAAATAATGATATTTTTATTATATTTATATAATTTTGTGCACTAGTTTAGCTGGTTGTAATTGAAGTAGAGGATGAATAACATTTACCAATTAAAAAAGTGGTGTAGCAGATAACGTAGAAGATTCTTAATCAGAGGTTCCAGGTTCGAACTAAGGTTCCCACTAAGGTGCATTGTTTAATACCAATTTGAAGTATTTAATTTCAGGTATAATTATTATAAATGTCTTAGGGTGCGTTCGAGAAGATGCTATTCGCGCTATTTAGTGCATTTAGTGTTCGCAAAGCTGCTGTTTGAGATCGGTAATTCGAAAGAAAAGCAAGAATTCTTTCAGTCGACCGACATTAATTGTCATTGAACACACACATAAATTGAGCTCGTGATTTCATCTCGAGCATGATCTTAATCCTCGTTAAAATCATCGATTTGGCGTTCTTTGTTCTTTTTAAAAAACAATTCGTTACACGCAAATAGGCACTGGTAACGGACAATCGAAAGTTCTAGAACAATTCAATTCGCGCACGCGAGCGCCGCGCTCCGACGAATACGTCACGCGCTGTCACCAATCCCACGTACGGATTTTCTGTCGCGCATGACTGTTACGTTGAACGTCGTTAGAAAAGAATCCAAAACGCCAATCAATTTTGTACACCTAATGCCACGTAATAATTACGATTGTGGCAAAATTTTATTGGATTTTTTCCCAAGAAGAAAGCCCAGGCCGAAAGCAATAAATACTTCGATCTCGCCGGCCTCCTGCTTAGAGTCCTTAGTTCTTAGAGTCCTTAGTTCTTAGAGTCTAAAAGTTCTTAGAGTCATAGTCTCGCTACTATATCGCTTCGTAAAATCGCCGTGTCAACTGCTTAGTGAAAACCGCTATAAAACGAATCTTTTCGAGAAGTGCCGAGAAAATCGTCGAGATTTTTCATCACCGCGATTCCAAATACAATTTGGTAACGGTGACCGCATTCAATATTCTGTTAATTTAATATTTAATTAATTATATTTTCTGACTTTGTAACTGTGCATATTAAAGAAAATTCTTTTGTTAAATTACAAAGAAACTGAGTTCTCTTTACTGTCGTGTATCATACCAGCCGTGTGCCGGTCTCTCATTCGAATCTTTTCGCGCGGTGCATTCTCGCACATTTTCTGATCCTTCGAGC
The DNA here is from genome assembly GCF_024713525.1 of Acromyrmex echinatior. Classification (NCBI taxonomy): domain Eukaryota; kingdom Metazoa; phylum Arthropoda; class Insecta; order Hymenoptera; family Formicidae; genus Acromyrmex; species Acromyrmex echinatior. The sequence continues at coordinate 2,852,205 of NC_141852.1, forward strand.
CGGATTTGAACTAGCGAGAAAGACAGTTAGACAAACGCCGCATCACTCTAAAATTTCACGTCATCGCTCTCGCTTTGATTCGCTCTCGCACAGCTGCAGATAGCGCTAATAAACATGATCATGACATCACTAATGGTAGCGTCTTATATCACAACTGCTATCAACGCTATTACTTTCAAGATAGTGTATTGATAACGTTAGCGTTTATAAATCAATGAACGACCCTAGCGTTGGTAGCGTTTCACATTCGTCACAAAGTTAGATTAATGTTTGAAAGGAGAATTTCTGTTCTCGAGTGGCACCAAACTTTTCTCTCTTAGAATTTCGTAGAGTAAACATATGTACGTAAACATATGTATGAATTTCAAATTTTATCATAATGAATGCAATCTCAATTTTAATCTCTGCTGTTGGCTTGCCACTAGGCTGGAATGAACGTAATTCTTGCTTGTGTATCATCTTTTCAAAGTTTCTACGAAGTTCAACTTATGTATTTGATTTTATTATAAATGTGAAAGTCAGAAGTATCTTGTTACTGACAATTTTTAATTGTCCGTGTACGGAAAAAAGTTACTATTGCGGTATAACGCAGCAAGATATTCCGCTACAAATCCTTATTAAGCTGGTTCTACATTAGTTGCAAGTTGATTGCAAGTTTATTGCGACAGCCAATATGAAGCGTTGATTTCAAAATGCAAGTTTCAGATTGGCTGTCGCAACAAATTTGCGATCAGCTTGCAACTAATGTAGAATCGGGTTTAGATGTAGATATGCTTCTTCTTCTAAAATCGACAATGGAGTTCAAGAGTTCTTTTTCCTTTTATCTTTTCCTTTAATTTATTTAATGTAACTATTAATTTTTTTATCTAGTTTACATTGTTCACTCCGGTCTAGCGGTAAGCTATCATAGAGATTGCAATTGAGATTGTGTTCTGCTATTCATTACGAGAAAATTAAAAATTTACGTTACAAATACTTTACAAAATCTAAAAATTTTAATTATAGAGAAAAGTTTGTTTGGTGATTGAATACAGAATCCCCTACATTAACTTAACCTCGACGAATATATCTCTCTGGTTAAACGCTACCAACGCTAGGATCATTCATGGAGTTAACGCTATCGCGCTATTCGCTCCAAGAACAGCGTTGATAGCGTTTGCGTCCATAGCACGAATAGTGTCTCCCCGAACGCACCCATAGGAATAAAATTTGTAATCCTTAAATATAAATGTTTTTTTTTCGAATATTAAACTAGTGTCAGCTGAGATCCAATTCATTTCAATCCATATAATCCATTTTCATTTTAAGTACGTATTAAAAAAATTTTAATTCATTTAAATCCATTCTTGTTTACTGGGAAGATAAATACGGAGGTCTATATTATACGGAGGTTTATACATAGGGAGTGTGCATTAATATAAATAAGAATCCATCTATTACTAGAAAGACGGTAAAAAGCAATGGTTAGATGGATAATATTTTGAATGATCAACCATTGTAACCATTTTTTTCATAATAAAGCCATATTTTTACCAAAAAATCCTTTAAAATTATGTAATTACAGTATTATAATAATTCCTTACTATACTATTGTAGAATATACACATAATATGTTAATAATAAAAAATTTAAATATTAAAATAAAAATCATGTAGGAAAGAAAATATTTTAATATTTGCCGGAAGATATGCTCCTAGCATACTTTTTGTATCGCGATACTCCTGGGGCGCAGCGTCACGTGGGCTCGGCCGCCGAGTCTCGAGTGGTAATGGAGGATCGCCTCAGGAATCTGCTCGAAATGGGCAATTCCGAGCACTGTTAAATAAACCGTCGTATTTTGAGAGATTAAAATAATTTGATACTGATTGATATGATGGAATTGCATAATGTCGAGACGAATGAAGCAAAATGACAAAATTTGAGTGCATAAATATAGACACCAAGATAAAAAAAACAATGATGCATTACATGCGATTTCAATGTGCCCTTTTCCGCACTTTTCCATCACACATGTTTTGTTTGCTATGTTCACACGATGCGGAAAAATTATAGTAAATGCTTTAAAGCAGTTTTCAAAAATTGTTATGAGATTATAAATATTAATTGTAAAACATTAAATAATACAACAATGATAATTATTTTTACAATTTGAAAAATTATATTTTATTTTAATAAATAAATTATTAACATAAAGTTAGTAATTTTTAAATTATATTCATGCTGGATACATTTTTGATGCATTATTGAAATCACCATGTGTTTCCTTAGGATGAAATCACATGATCCGGAATAGGACTGCGGAATACAGAATGCATCATTAAAGTAACCAATCAGCGCTATTCCGTACTTTTCCATCATGCAAGTTTTGTGTGCTATCTTCACATGATGTATCCAGCGTGAATATAATTTAAAAACTATTAACTTTATGTTAGTAATTTGCTTATTAAAATAAAATATAATTTTTCAAATTTTAAAAACATTATCACTGTTGTAGTATTTAATGTTTTACAATTAATATTTATAATTTCATGACAATTTTTTAAACTGCTTCAATGCATTTACTATCATCTTTTATATAAACATAGCACACAAAACTGGCGTGATGGAAAGTGCAGAGAAGGGCACACTGAAATCGTACGTAATGCATCATTGTTTTTATCTTGGTATCTATATTTATGCACTCAGATTTTGTCATTTTGCTTCATTCGTCTCGATATTACGCAATTCCATCATATCAATCAGCATAAATTATTTTAACCTCTCAAAATACGACGGTTTATTACAAGAACAATGACGCACTATTCCGCAACATCAAATGTGGAATAGCGCTGAGTAGTTATTTCAATGACGCATTCTCTATTCCACAGTCCTATTCCGCACTGTGTGATTTCACTCTTAATTGATCTAGAGTATGTTCTAATGCCTCCGGCACACCAACGCGATGTTCATCGCGCACGACATATGACTCCAATGAGTATACAGCTTTACCGATATTCTCATTCTAAAAGTATACTATCATTGGATATCGCATGTCGCGCTCGACTAACATCGCGCATATATATAACGCATACTATTTCCTTAGTTTTTTGTATGCGATACTTTTCAAGAATAAAAGTCTTGCGTGGCATGTTTGTCGCGCGTAACATGCAATATTCAATGAGCGTACAGCTTTATCGATGTTCTCATTCTAAAACTATACGCTCATTGAATATCGCGTGTCGCACGCGACGAATATCGCGCTGGGCCTCTATTTAAAAAATATCATATGAAAAACTAGGGAAATACTATAGTATGCGTTACATATACTATAGCATTTCACCAACCTCGGTTAACCGACGGTTACATGGGGCTCATTAAATTTACCGACAAGATATTAAAGATCATTTTTACGAGAGTTCGCGTTCTTGTAAATATTGTGTGTGAGGTGATTAATGTCCGTATTCATAGTCAGGTCTTATATTTAAGACTTCCTTAAATTTATCTTCAGATTATTGTACGAATTATTTCATTGGTTGCATCTAAAGATAAATTTAAGGAAGCCTTAAGTATAAGGTCTGACTATGAATACAGGCATAAGAGTTAAAAACTGATAATATTGTACTAATTTTATGATTTATTGACTTAGTATTTATGCAGACGTATTTATGCATTTATAATTCAATAATACTCGATTTTTCTTTAAAACTATGATGTATGAGCTAAATACTAGATGTGTGTTGATGGTCATATATCTAGTGACAAAGTACGCGGATACTTTTTAGATGACCCAATATTTATGTTAATAATTGCAAATTTATATCAATTGTTAAAGTTAGCGTTCTTCAATTATTTTCGGGCCCTTAGGGTCCTTTTTATACCACCAAAAATTTATTGCCAGTTCTGAAAAATGTACAGTATACGTAATGTAAATTGTAAATTTTCAGCGCTGACAGTGAATTTTGGAACACAGCTATGTAATACGATGTAATTTCCCCCCCTTTTTTTTGGTAAGCTAATGTGATTGGTACTAGTAGGTTTTAATAGGTTTTCATGTGCTCGTGTAGAAAAATTTCTCAAAAAGTTGGCAACTTTGCCAGTATGTATAGAGCTCACTAAATATTACGTTTCTGTTGCTATGTTAATCATGAAACAAGAAATAAAGTAATAATAAAGATAAATAAACAATACATACATAAAATATACAATAAAATATAAAATGAGTAATAATTTTAAATAGCAGCAAATCAGGGTAAAATAAAAAAATATAAATTTTTATTGTTTATATAACCTCTTTGATTATGAGATATAAACAATGCTATCAATACTTTCGCAAAATCTGTAAGAATATCTTGAAGATATATCATACTGTAAAATTTACTAAATATTCTGTGATATTTTGCAAGTGTGCTTTATACTGATTTTTCGAATTCTTACGGAGCTTGGCAAAAATAGAATAGTTTCTAATTTATAAAGATGATAAAAACTGTTAAATATTGTAAAATATATTAAATTACAGTGATTTAATTGAAGTTCATACTTCTTTACGGACACTTCTATTTTTTTGAAGTTTCATGTTCTTCAAGTAAGCTCTAAGAAAATGGGATCCGAACAAAGTTCTCAAAATAGTAACCAAAATGCTAATAATGAAAAAATAAGAACAAGTCAACTCAGACGTGGTAAAAGCGTTCCAAATCGTGAAAGAATACCAGAAGATACTCCACCGAGATGTACCAGTCCTGGCGCTAGCATTTGCTCTGATTCTGATCTTCCATATATTTCTTATACAGTGAATCGACCTATTGGAGATTCACCAAAGATGACAAATAAACAATCACAAATCTATAGAGGAAAGAATATTGGAACTGGGGAAATCTCAAGACGGAAGAATAGTCTAGGCATAACAAATCATAAGTAGGTATTACTGGATTTATATATGAATATATAATGTTTTTAATGTTTTGAGATATTTCTAATAAAACAAAAAATATATATTTACAGAATGTTTCTGATCACTCGCAATCCAAACACACTACAAGATTAAGTGTTTTATTCTGAATCTATCGAGTTTAATAATTTGTTAATCTGCAGCATACTTAATTAATAAACCATTTTTTAAATTGATTTAATAAGTTTGTAACAAGTTTGTAACATTATTTATAATTTTTCAAAATGCTCTCCATTTTGTATGCATAACGTGGTTGAATCAATAGCTGTAGCATCTCTCACAATTTATAAGAATCCAGTAAAAACCGAAGATGAAATGTGACTCAATTACATTTCACAACTTTGTAACTGTAAATGAAGTTATGTTATAGCGAAATACAAATGACACAATTGATTAAACTATGTTATGCATACAACAAAATGGAAAGCATTTTAAAAAATTGTTATAAATAATATTATAAATAGTGTTACAAATTTGTTATAAATTAATTTAAAAAATGGTTTATTAATTAAGTATGCTACAGATTAACAAATTATTAGACTCTTTAGATACAGGATAAAATGCTTAATCTTGTGTGTTCTATTGCAGATGATCATAAACACCCTGTATATAAAAAGAGTATCCTTCAAATTATATCAAATAACAAGCCAGTTTTATTATTTTATTTTTCTTATATATTTATACAAAAAAATAAGCGTTATTATATATCAGAGTATTTTTTAATGTAATATAGTACTTTCATTATTAGACAACATATATTATATAAAAATGTGTTTTAATACAATCAAAAATTTCAAAATATCTTATATATAATAAATTATATATATAATAAATTATATATATAATAAATTATATATATAATAACTGTCATATAAATACTTTATATATAATAACTGTCATATAGAATTTTATTAGTTTGCTCTCTTTCCATGTTGAAAGTCACAAGAAGATTAATATATTGGACAAGACACACAGTATCGTAGTGGTAAAGTCAGCTCAAATAGATCCTACAGCAGACAAAGATCCTGATATAGTAAAACTACAAAGTATTCCAATGTTTCTACCAATTATGCGTGGCACATTGAATCTACCACCTGGTGTACGCGATCCAGAGGTCCTTGAGAGGCTTGATCCTGTTGGTCTGTTCAATCTATGTGCACGTTACCAACATCATCTAAATACAAATGCGCAGATTATAGCAGCAGAACAAGTTACTCTATGTACTAGTATGGAAACAGAATTTGGCAAGGTATTAAATCTCGCTGTGGATCGACAAAAGAAATTCGTTAAATTTACAGAACAGATAAATAAAGTGCACGAGCTTAGCCGTCAGCTAACTAGATGTCACTCGCTTCTCAATCAAACCCTTGAAAGTCTCGAAACGCTCAACAATCTATTACCAATTGAAGAGAGGCTTGAGCCCTTTGTCTGGACTACAGGTTAAATATATCCAATATAAGAAAGAAATCCAGATAAAAAAAATTTTATTACTTTTTTAAACAAAAACCTGAATTCTCTATAAAATATTTATACCCTACTACAAAGAAATTGTGAATAAGATGCAAGCTTTGAAATATCTAATTTAAGTTTTAAATTAATTTTATTATGAGTTTTAACTCCTTCGTACATTCAACATAATCATAACATAAAAAAATAAGGATAGATCAATAAAATAAATTAAAAGAAAAAATCAAATATATGTACTTTATTCAAATATAATTTATTGCTTTTGTAATTTTGAACATACCCTAATAGTTTCTAATCGCTCAGACTTCAATTGTTTGTAGGCTGCAATAGTTTCACTTTGTTCTCTAGTTTTTTTTTCTTTCCGTTTCAGGTAAGTTTTTCTTTTCAAATTACTTTGGAAAAAAAGCCTTCTTTAGAATTTTTTAATAACGAATTCAATAATAACTTTTTTGGCTTTCTAATTTCATTAATTTTATTTGACTTAATTTCCAACCTAGAAGGTTCATATCAAACGATTACTTCGTCAAAAACAATCTTATCTTGCAACCTCTCAAATTCATCAAAGCTTTCAAATTTCTTTCCTTTCTTTGTACATACTTTCAGTCTTTGCTTTTCATCTTTTGATGAAGTTGCAAAACTTTCAAGTCTTTTCAATCTCTTTTCTATTAATATTATTATGCTTAATTTTTAATATTTTAATATCTTTTTTATGTTTACATTTTGCTAGATTTCGAATTTTACTAGTATTTGAATCTCCTTTAATATGAATATTTTTTTTCAAATGCTATTTCCTTCAAAAAATTATATGTCTCTAGATACCCTGTGCATAAATTGTTTATTAGATTTGTCTGGTTGGTGTTGAAGTATTGATATAACTTTATCTAGTTTTGTTCTTTGATTTGATCTGTGATGTAGTCATATACAGATAAGAGCATTCTTTTTCTTCTTCCTTTTCAAGATGTCAGCATTGATCTTCACAGCTTCTTTTAATTTAATTATACACTCCAAACTCTTTGGCATTGCTTGCTCGTTTACATTTCTTGATATTTGTACACAATTCTAATCTAAAATCCGTTTCTGATTTAAAATAATCATCTAAATCTAATATTTTATTGTGCACAAGCATTAACTTTATTGATAACTTCGCTAAATGTTGTAAAGCGCTGCTTGTCTTTAATACCCTAATGTTTCTTCCCTTTATATTTTGCTGCCATATTCGCATCTCATTGATTTTTTTGTGTAATCCGCTATTCTTCTTTGTTGATTAATGCTTCCATGTGTAAAGCAAAGAGGATATGTACAATACATAAGGTGTATTCGTTTACGCTAGTGGCTAATGATATATACAACTTGCATAGCTGCATAAACAAATGCATAAAGAAAATTATCCAATCGCATTTCTCTTTCAAAGTTGTACGTAAAATGTGATTGGATAATTTTCTTTATGCATACGTTTATGCGGCTATGCAAGTTGTGTGGATATATCCTAAAAGGTGCCGTCCCATGAGCGGAAATTTACAGCGGAACGGAACAGCGCGACCAATCACAACTCTGCAGTCATTATTCTGTGTCACGTCCACAACTTTTCTCTTGTTTAATAATTATTTTTGAACAGACTCGCTAAGAGGCCTGAGTAATATAAATACAATATTGTATTGTATTGTATTAGGTCATCTAAAAAGTATCCGCGGTTTTTTGTCACTAGATGGTGTTGATGGTCAACACATCTAGTGATAAAAAACCGCGGATACTTTTTAGATGACCCAATATTATACGGGCATCAAGTCTCTAGAGACGCATTTGAAGGTGCAATTATATGGAGTGCGGTATACGATATAGGCTAGTGACAAACTCACATTAGCATGAATTTTTTTAAATATTGGGTCATCTAAAAAGTATCCGCGGTTTTTTGTCACTAGATGTGTTGACCATCAACACCATCTAGTGACAAAAAACCGCGGATATTTTTTAGATGACCCAATATTAATTTATTTTTATGCACACACGCGCTTCATGTAATTACATCCTGACACCGTTGACGGGGCGGTCAATGGAAGGAGATGTTTAGAAATGCTCACGGGCAAACATAGAAAAGAGGCGTAATAGTGTGCGTCCAGAGCGGCCACACGCGAAATACCGGTTCCTTCCGTTGTTTGACCAATCGCCGCTCTAGATTTTAAACGCCGCGTGCAAACGTAATACTAATGGCTAATACTAATGCGGCAAAATGAGACGCGGTAACCAATGAATACATTAGGAACTGTAAGCTTATTGCTATCGCATCACATTTTGCCGCGCAGCAAGCGTTTCCGTGTCCAGCGTGCAGAAGCCATAAGTCTGAACGCAATTTTCTCGCATTTCAATTTTTAAATCTAAGAATTCCGATCCTAATTTTAAATTCAAAGCATTAATTCAATTTCTAAATCATAAATCCTAACTCATAAATTGTAACTTTTAATTGATTTAGAATTAAATCTCATGTAAAATTAGTTTAAGGCATTAACTAGTACAAATTGTTAAATATACATTCAATTAATCTCATTCAAGTGTGCATTTTATGGATATTTCTATTCTCTCAGCTTTATTCATCCTAACACTAATAATATCTTAATCCATCCTAACATTAATAATAATATAACCGCTATCGAATATTAACGAAAGCGATCGCGCTTATTGGTGCGACCAGAATCTGCAGCTAAATTCGCCTAAGAAGTAGTAGATGCTTAGTACCCTGATCACTTTTTTCACTGGTGGATTCGGAAACACTAGAGGACATTTGTCCGGGTACCTCAAGGTAAGAAATTTCTTTCCACATTCTGGCAATTGGAATCTGCCGCTAAGGAATTGTCTTTAGCATGTGTCCCACATAACCGCGTCCGCGCGCACCCATCGATGCTTGAATCTTAACGATTAATCTGTACTCTACGTGGTTACGTAGTGCGTTTCCTTATGTGTTGCGTATCCTTGTTATTTTTCCAACATAGGGAAATCGATACCATCAAATGTCCTGAATGTTATACTGCGCCGGAAAATGAAAAGAGAAATTACCAAGGAATCTTACAGCATTATATTGGGTCATCTAAAAAATATCCACGGTACTTTGTCACTAGATATATGACCATCAACACACATCTAGTGACAAAAAAATCGCGGATACTTTTTAGATGACCCAATATTTATTTGAGGCTCCCTAAACATTTCGAATCCTGTAGTGCATGTTCTGCATTAACTATCACTCGACATGCCATCATAAGTTGTCCTGACTGTCCCGAATAGAGAGCCTATAATCAGAGTGGCGCTATACGAGAGATGACATCATGTTTTAGTGAAATTCTGCGAGAGAGAAAGAGATATACGGTCTCAGTCTATCCAACAAACTGTCAGTTTTAGGATTAGGCGCAACAGCATTGAACGACATAGATACGTAAAGGTACATTGATAAAAATAAAGTTATCGAAATTATTTTAGAAATATGGTTGGATGTACAATACCGTTTTGTAACAATTCATTAAAAAAAGGATATGTTATGAAAATAATTCCGAAATAATTCCGACACAGAACGCCGAATGAATTGATTAAAGAGTATAAATAGCAAATATTGGATCATCTAAAAAACCGCGGATACTTTTTAGATGACCCAATATAAAAATTGGACAAAAAATTCATCTGTATGTGAGGTAAAATAATTTATTTTTTATAAATAATGTATTCAAAATATTAAAATAAAAATTAACATAAAATATACACAGATTAATTATAATATCTGAAGGCACGGTAGTATCTTGGCACTAACTATACGAGGTGTGGCTATTAAATAACGAGACTGACGCTGTAAAACATTTTATTTTGATTTCATACATATTTACTTATTATCACCTTCAATATACACCCCTCCTCTATCCCTACAATGCTCCATGCGAATCTTCCATTGTTTGAAACAGTGCTGAAAGTCTTCTTCTGTCAGCTTCTTCAGGACGCGTGCCGCTTTCTCTTTCATAGCTTCAACGGACTTAAATCTTGTTCCTTTTAATTTTATGTTATTTTAATTTAATGTTATTATCCTTTCCAATAAGTTTGGGTCATTTTCAATGGCATTCAGTGTCAGTACAAAGATTTTTGCGAGCTTCTTGTTGTTCAAACGTGAGAATTTTAGGTACCATTTTGGCACACATTTTTTTCATGTTAAAATTGTTATAAAATTGTATGTAAAATTTGCCGTACACATTCTTTGTCAATTCCTACAGTTTCACCAATCGCACGAATACTTAACCGACGATCGGATCGAACCAGATTATCGATTGTTTCGATATTGTCATCCGTTTTTGACGTGGAAGGGCGATCCGGGCGTGAATTATCTTCAACGTCTTCTCGGCCGTCTTGGAAACGCTTAAACCACTCAAAAACACATGCACGCGATAAACATTCATGGTTATACACTTCTTTCAATAAATTATAAGTTTCAGTAGCGGTTTTTCCAAGTTTCACGTGAAATTTCACAACAATTCGTTGCTCTATTGTTACACTTATCATTTTTCCGGCGGAACAAAAAAACAACTCTAATACGAAAAAAGGCTACGGCTACACGTATTTGTTTACAGAAACGAGAGGTACTGCATTTCGAAAGAGAAGGCTTCACGCTAAACAACTGTCGGTCGCTGGCGTTTGGCGCATGCGTACTTCTTCTGTAGCAGTGTCAGTCTCGTTATTTAATAGCCACACCTCGTATGTATAGTCACATTGGTTACGAATTTAATTCTTTCTCTTTTTATCCTAATCTTTTCAATTATATTGGGTCATCTAAAAAGTATCCGCGGTTTTTTGTCACTAGATGATGTTGATGGTCAACATATCTAGTGACAAAAACCGCGGATACTTTTTAAATGATCCAATACATATATAATATAATATTTTTCTGAATTTTCGATTTCTTTTATATTATTACAGATGCATTTTGCTCCTAAAATGTGGGAACAGAAAATGAATAATAAACTAGCGCATTTAATAGCGCAAACAATGTGCAATAAATAACGTTTTGTATAAAGTAATGTGCAATATTACAAAATGTACAATATTGCAATAATACAAAATAAATAAAATTTTATAATAAATAATATATGTAAAAGTTTTGTTATTTTATATACAATATTATATATATAATTATTTTATGTATAATATTTATTTATTATCATTTTTTAATTTGTCACAATTTTTGAGCATTTTTTAGCATGAATTCAAAATTTAGAAAATAATTTTAAAAAACTGGAGAGAATGGTTAAAACATGGCGGACTAATCACAAGTGATACCCGTATGGCGTCACTCTGATAGGTTCTCTAGTCCCGAAGTGTTAGGGGCACAATAAAAGGAACAGGAAACAGAAAACAGAGAATAAGAATTTCAATTTATCAGAAATCATGTGTTGTGGAATACACAATTCTGAGATTAAAATTCTTATTCTCTATTCCTTTCATTGTGCGAAGCCCCTTAGAAAGATTCTCCTTATCTAAGAAGAGCGGAAGAGCAACCGTAGAATGATTTCGGAATCCACTATAATCGGGATATCTAGCACTCGTTTTAAATCAACCGATAGCTTGGACAAATTCGGGTACAATCCTCTTTGATACGCGGAATCGCGAATTTCGTATCACACCCAGAGCCTCAGGTTAGTTCAAAACTAGGTTCAAAACCGGGGAACCGGCCGATCCTGACAAGTAACACTTTGCTTTCTTTTTTGTGATTGGTCTCACTGTTCCCCGTTCCACTGTAAATTTCCGTTCATGGGATGGCACCCTAAGGATGTTGTCATATGCGGTGTAACTTGCGTAAGCGTAACTTGCACTGACCAATCATATTGTTTCATTTGAATATCAGTTTTTGCCTAGTTACTTTATGCTTTTTACGCTATTTTGTTGTTATTAGGGTGAAATCACACGGTGCGGAAAAGGACTGCGGAATAGAGAAGATATCATAGAAGTAACCAATTAGCATTATTCTGCGTTATTCGGAGTAGCGCTAATTGGTCGCTTCTATGACGCATTCTTTATTCTGCAATTGTTTTCCGCATCGTGTGATTTTATCCTTACGTCGAAACATGATGGGACTCATCATGCGCTGAATCCAATTTTTGTTTCATTTTAGCTTATTCTGTCTAAAAAAATGCACATGGATTTTGATTTTGCAATAGTACAATTACAAAAGTTGTGCGTTCCTTTGCATCATGTGGAAAGTCTAAACCAGTCGAAACCCATGTGGAACAGTATAATTATAGACCTCATTTTGCCTGTTCCTAACAGATTTCCTCAATAGTCATCAACTTTAACGCTTAATATCTCTGATCACAGGGCAGAGCGACGCATTTTTTTGTCAGATTTTTTTCGTTTCATATAAAACGTATGAATAAGCCTAAGAGTGGTTTCACAAGACTTTTTGATTTTAACAATTCATTCGATCTGCTCATATGTACACGAAAGGTACCGGTACCCCATGAGGCATATTTTTCAAAATGGTAGGTTACGAAAACCAATCATAAATTTGTTTAGCATTTCTGTTAGAATGTACAACAGAAATTTTGATTAGCAATTAGTCGCATTTCTCTAATCTTCTGCAAAATACGTCCAATGTGAATCCCAGCTTTCAGAATGGCGTATTTTAGTAAATAAAATATAATATAATAAATATAACGTAAATAGTAATATTAATAGAATATGCAAGTTACGCTTTATGTGACGACGTTCTAATGCACTACTCTTTCAACCATTGAACATTTAATGCATGGTCTACAATGGCGTAGAAATCGATCAATATACAATAGTTGATTATTTTTTTCACATTCAACTATGATTGGTCGATTTCTACGCCTACTCCTTAATTCACTACTGCTACTGCTCATTGTAGACCATGTATAATGTGGTCTACAATGGTAGTAGTGGATGAGACTCTAAGAGTAACAAATTCAGTTGAATGTGAGAAAAATAATCGACTGTGATTGGTCAATTTCTTATTGTTACAGCTTCATCTATTACTGATACTGTTATAGACCATGCATGAGATTTGTTCGCGTCGTACGCTCCAACACACTCCAATACGTTCGCGCCGCGTTAGAACATACTCTATGGATCAATTAAGGGCACGCTCCATTTGCTTCACCTCAGAAGGTGATATGATTAAAGCATGTTAACCATACATTCATGTTCCATGATTGGAAACGTATTGTATCGAAAAAAGTATTTTAGATTCATTTTGTATAAAAACGCATTTAATAAATGCGTTCTTGATATAAAAATAAAAATATAACAATATAATATAATATTAATAAAATAAAATAAATAAATCAAGTAAAATAAAAAAAAATAAAAAAATAAATACATAAAATAAATAAATAAAATAAATAAAATTAGAAAAATTAAAAAAATAAAATAAAATAATATTTTAATATAATAAAATAAAATATAATATAACTTTAATATATATTAAAAACACATTTATTTTGTATAGAAACGCTTTTCAAATAATCGAGGTCCCACTCCAAATTAATCCAAAGAGCACTTGGATCACAGATAATAATTGGAGCAATTACATTCATGTGCTCTAATGTTCAGTGACACGAACGGATTTAAGACAAGACATTTTATTATTATACCACTATATTAGACCACTCGGACGGATCGGACATGTGCTTCGTTTCGTTTCGGATATTTTGTGTTACTTCGATTATTTGAAAAGCGTTTCTATACAAAATAAATGAGTTTTTAATAAATATAAAAGTTATATTATATTTTTATATTATATTTTATTGTATTAATATTATTTAATTTTTTAATTTAATTCAATTTTTTTAATTTTTCTAATTTTATTTATTTTATTTATTTATTTATTTTAAGAATTAATTATTTACATATTTTAATGTCATTCAACATTCGCATCTTCGAAATAAGCATCAAAAATTTGTTAAATTGCTCGTGATATTACTGCGGTAGTTTAGTGGAATTAGCGTTTCGAAACCGAAAAATCATTTCGGCATGCGTTTTTAAGAACTACATACGTAGTATATAAATTCACACAAGAATCATACAAGCATTTAAGATCTAGTTAGACCGTTTAAGGCTTTGATTTCTATAGTTTGTATTATTAATTTTATTTTATTTTTTATTTTATTTTATTATATTATTTTATTTTATGAATATTATATTATATTGTTATATTATATAATATTTTTATATTTATATCAAAAATTTATTAAATGCGTTTTTATACAAAATGAATCTGAAATACAATACTTTTTTCGCTATAGTACATTTTCAATCATTACGCATGCGTGCGTAACATGCCCCAATTGTATCACCTTTTGAGTCTGAGGTGAGGCAAGTGGAGTGTGCTCTTAATTGATTCATGGCGTATGCTCTAACGCGAACATCTAGTCGCCATATTGATTTCGGTGACACGAACGTATTTGAACGTGTTGGACATGTTGAAGTGTGCGATGCGAACAAACTTCTCAGAAGGTGGTATGATTGGAGCATATTATGTACGCATGCGTAATGGTTGAAAACGTATTGTATCGAAAAAAGTATTTTAGATATTCATTTTATTAGGTGTTGGAATTAATTCGTAGCGTTTTACAAGTGATGGGAAGTACTTTCATTAATGTATTTTTTAATGCTCATGTGAAATAAATAACATTCTTTCATTAAAAACGCTACGAATTAATTCCAACACCTAATATATATTCAATAAATGCGTTTTTGATATAAATATAAAAATATTGGGTATGGGAATAAGTTTCCGCCCATTGCAGAAAAATGTTAGTAGTATTGCTCGTGTGTTTGATAGAACGGCAAGACATGTTTTTGAAAGGTGTGTGTCCAAACTTTTGAGCCCAATAGATGTCATTCATTCGAAGCGTAACAAAGAGTAACTTTTTTTGCGTTGAAGATGTCGGAATTTATTCCAAAAAAGCAACATTTGCGAGAAGTTTTACTCCATTATTTTATTTTAAAGAAAAGTGCTGCGGAAATGCATCGTTTGCTCGTAGATATTTACGGTGAGCATGCTCCATCGAAAACTAATTGTAAAGAATGGTTTCGGCGATTCAACAATGGTGATTTTGATGTGCGTGACAAAGAACGCGAAGATGCACCGAAAAAATTTGAAGATGCAGAATTGCAAGCATTACTCGAAAAAGATTCATGTTTATCGCTCGATAGGTTGGCAAAAGAGTTAAATGTTGATAGATCCATTGTTGAAAAACGTCTACACGCAATGGGAATGATGGGAAAAAGAAGGAAATTAGGTGCCATACAAATTGAAAGAGAGAGACATGGAAAGACGTTTGGTCATCTGCGAGATGCTTCGTGAGGAATGACAACAAAAGAAGGGTTTTCTACATCGTATCGTTACTGGCGATGAAAAATGGATCTACTACGATAACCCTAAACGCTTGAAGGCATGGGTGATGCCAGGTCCATCAACGCCAAAACGAAATATCCATGCTTCGAAGATTATATTGTGCATCTGGTGAGATCAAAGAGGTATTATTGGGTCATCTAAAAAGTATCCGCGGTTTTTTGTCACTAGATGGTGTTGATGATCAACACATCTAGTGACAAAAAACCGCGGATACTTTTTAGATGACCCAATATTATGAGCTGCTCAAACCGTCCGAAACCATCACTGGCGATCGTTATCGGCTACAACTGATACGTTTAAAGCAAGCTTTGAAAGAAAAATGGATCGGAATGGGACAATAGGCACAACAAGTTGATTCTGTTACATGACAACGCTAGGCCACACGTTGCAAAACCGGTCAAGAAATACTTGGAAGGAATAAAGTGGGAAATTCTGCCTCACCCGCTGTATTCACCGGACATTGCCCCTTCAGATTTTCATTTGTTCCGATCCATGCAATCGGCCCTTTCTGGAGAACGATTCAATTCTTATGAAGGTATCAAAAAATGGCTTGATGAATGGATCGCTTCAAAAGAACCAGATTTTTTCATTTGAGGAATCCATTTATTACCGGAAAGGTGGGAGAAAGTTGTCGCTTCCGAAGGAGCATACTTTGAATAAATTCACTTATATAGATTTGTTTAAATAAACACATCTTTTTCATTTAAAAAGGGCGGAAACTTATTCCCATACCCAATATAATATATGACAATATAAAATAAATTGGGTTGTTCGGAAAGTAATTTCGTTTTTTTTTGTAAAAATGAAAGACAATTTTCGTATAATGAATAAATTTAACCTCTCACCGATCTCACGTGTTGTTATTCGCCGGTTTGCATCAACTAATGCCTTTATCGTGTCTTTATCATGTCTTTAGCTTCAACCGGCCTTCCAGAACGTGGTGCATCTTCGACATCAAAATTGCCGGATCGAAATTTTGCAAACCAGTTCTGGCACTGGCGTACTGTCAACACATCTTCTCCATACACATCGGTTAATTTCTTTCTGGCTTGAACAGCATTCTTACCTTTTCTATAGTAAAAAAGTAAAATATGACGAAAATGTTGCTTATTGCTCTCCATATTTAAAAGGGCACCAATCAAAAACTACTGCGTAGATTCAATTGAACTTTTTCACACACAAGCCTTGCTATATCAGCTGTCAAAACATATAATGATTATGCGGCTTAAGTGTGAAGTTGGGTTCGAAAAAATACAATTAAATTCTCTGTCGGGAAAAAACGAAATTACTTTCCGAACAACCCAATTTAAAATAAAATAAATAAAATAAAAAGAATAAATAAATAAAATAAATAAAATTAGAAAAATTAAAAAAAAAAAATATTTTAACACAATAAAATAAAATATAATATAAAAATATAATATAACTTTTATATTTATTAAAAGCTCATTTATTTTGTATAAAAATGCTTTTCAAATAATCGAGGTAACACAAAATACTTGAAACGAAATGAGGCACATGTCCGACCCGTTCGTATGGTCTCACGAATTAGATTAGGTGACATGCTCGCTTGTCTTAAATCCGTTTGTGTCACTGAACATTGGAGCACATGAAATGCAACTGCTCCAACCTTATCTGTGATCCAAGTGCTCTCTAGATTAATTTGGAGCATGCGACGCGAACAAACCTTATATGTCGGTGTTCTCAACTGCTAGTCACATGACCTAAATTTGCCGAACGGACCTCTGCATGAACAGCTGCTCGGTACAGTGATGCGAATTCCGGGCCGCTTGCAGTGTGGCTATTGGATCGCGTGCTACGCAATATGGCGCCGGTGGTTACCAACCACGGCGAAGGACGTATGGCGGAAAAAAGTTAGGTTAGGTTAGGTATAGGGGTTAGTACAACTTGCGAATTTGAGATTAGATTTTTTCCATATAGTACTCACTTGGGTCTACCTTCCTCTGGTATTGGCCCCCCTCTCCCTCTCCCCCCTTGGCCTGGGGACTTTTTTTTAGGTGGGGATGGAATCAAAAATGTCGGAATTTAAAAATTTGAAGGATGCTATCTCATAGATCTCGATGGGCCAAACACAAAAGGTGGTATACAATTTTGCCCTAGGATTCACGGTTTCGTAGATAGAGGGCTCTGAAGTCACAAAAAAAATAAAAATGTCGGAATTTCAAAAGTTTCGCATTTTTCCCATACAATAGACCCTGAGAGAAGACGAAAATGTTCTATACAATTTTGTCGTATCTGTCACCGTTTGGGCTGTGGACTTTTTGTAAAATTGACAAAACATTAAAACGGTCGTTTGAGGGGTGGGGGGTCACCGGAGGGGGGTGGTTATAAGGAACAAAGTTGTTCCTCTCGTCGAGATACATCGATACCCCCACCCACGAAAATTAAATTTCTGATTTTTCAAAATTTTTAAACTTTTCAGTCCCACTCAAAAATGAAAGTGTCTAGACGACGTACAGAAACGAATTAGGCATGTAGGACAAACTTTAAGAAATTGAATTTATTTTTTTTTTTTTTAAATTTTTTTTTTTCAAATTTTTTTTTTTTTTTTTTCTTCTAAGTCCCACACCCTCCAAAATGAAGGAAAAATGAGAGTGTCTAATAAATCCGTACTATAGAAGTCTATAAAGTTTGGGTTAGGTCTGGAAAAATGGGTTTTTTTTTTTTTATTTCCACCATTTATCGATATTTCGGTCAGTTCGGGGACCATCGGGTGTCGGTTAGAGTGACTGGCACGGGGTCAGGGTTACCGTGTTGCGAAGGAATTTTAATTTTTTTTTTTTTTTTTTTTTTACGGATTCCAGAAGTACCAGTCATGATCCGTGCTTCATCAGTGGAATTTTTGAATACTAGCTCACGTTACGGAAGTCGCCAGTTTCTATTTGAACCGAAAGGTTAGAGCTGAGGGTCTGAGACAAGGTTGTTGGGTTTCAAAGACAGCTTCGAATGCCGTATGGACTATTCCGATATACTTTCGTCCGGATGGGACGCTTGGAAGCGGGTTTTCGGCGAATATTCTATGTCACCGTTCAAAAAAATAAGGAAAATCGCCGATCTCAAACTTTGACCATGCCAGGGACGATCAGAAATGTCGAGAAATGGATTTGGAACCATAGAATTTTTGACAAATTTTTTTTTTAGTTTTTTTTAAGTCCCACACCATATGAAAGACTGACAGTGACGAAACAAATCCAACACTGTCGAATCAAAATTTGGGGAAGTTTGGGTGCTATCGGCAACGAATTAGCTGTATATTAAGAAGGATAGGAAAGTTTTTAGGGCTGTGCAGCGCGAAGTGCTCATAGCATATACAAGTGCATACTGCGTAGCGTCATGGGAATCATACCTCTGCGTGGTAATAGGACAAACTCTCATCGAGCTACTTCTAAATGAGCGTAGAGCTCTATATGAGGTAAGAAAGGGCAGGAATGCAGAGATAAATGGAACCGTAATTGGAAAAGATACGGAAGACGTGAATAAAGTAATAAGGCGAAAGATAATAAAGACCTGACAAACTAGGTTAGAGAAACCTCGACAAAGGGTCAGTTTCACCTTCTTCAGTAACATACAAGAAAGGCTTTAGGCCGAATGAGTTCAATTACTGGTCCACGCAGTTCTAACTGGGCATGATAACTTCCAAACTCTCCAACTCTGCGAAACTCTCACAATTAGGGCTTATTGAAAATAGCTCGTGCAAATGTGGAGCTAAAGAGGACACGGTCTGGTACCTCATTCTAGAATGTTCAGAATGCGAGGCGCAAAAAACTGCTTTGCGAGATATAATTCCTCATAACAAATGGACTTCATAACAAACTGCTCGAAGCGATACAATTCCTAGTGTCAAATGCCGAAGCATTTCAAACACTTGTCGACTTCTCTAAAGAATCATTATGGCTAAAGCAATCTCAAAGGGAGGATTAGACTCTGGGACTGTTCACCAGCACGGGCCAATGCCCTAGAAGTGATGTGTGGAAGCTCAGTTAAGGGAGACCTGCCCCTCACAGGAATATCCTTAACAGAGTAAGTCTGTATCTTGTCACGGCAAACATACGCATCACTGAGCAGTTTAGGGAAACGTACTAACATTAACATACTTATTAGTTATAGAGTCAGGGCGTGCGTCTAGGGACGAGATGCAAGTGAATGGGCTTCCCCGTGGTTCCCCGTGGGCGCGAGGTGCCTCGAGAACTCAGGACTTAAGACGCGTCGCGGCGAAACTACTCATTCCTGCAAAAAACTTTGCAGGCGCTACTGAGTTTTTCCATCGCTCTTCTCGGAGCGGTCTCGTTGCATAGTAGAATAATATTGTGGTTTGTCGCATATACCTTTGTGGACGAGGTGGCACGTATGCTCTGTCTTTGAAACGGGACCGATTAACAATAACTGTTCAGTAATTGGCGGTAAACTCCGCAAGGACGCAAGAGCCGAAGTGATGAGTGGTAGATGTTTAGAGTTGGAACGAGAGATCTCCGCTTAAGAGACAAATGGAGGTTATTCAAGCCGACAGAGACAATTTTTGTGAAGAAGTCAAGACTCTGAGACGGGAGCTCCTGATTCGGAAAGCTGAGACGAGGCGGACGCGAGGGGACCGACCATGGCGCGGTTGATCTCGATTCCCCGATGCCTGAGCCTTCGCGAAAGACTGGAGTGCTCCTGATGGGGTGGAGGATGTGCCTCGACCTGTTGTCTTCCTTTAAGAGGGATCTCTAGAAGTATCCCTGAAGGTTCCAATGTGCAAAGGAAATTAGTGAATAAAGAGGGGTGTATCAGTATTCCCTCTGCGATAAGTGGGCAGAACGACGTTGAGAGATGGAATGTGGATCTTGGCAGTTGGCTTCCCTCTTCTGGTCTCGAAGGGGGGGGGTGGGAGAGTCATGGGAAGTTGTCCCTGGAAGGAAGAATAAGAAGAGAAGAAAGAAAGACGGAGAGGTTGACCCTAAGGGAGGTGCAGTGCCGGTGCGGATCTCCGTGGCGATGGCATCGGACAGTGTTGGGGATTGCTATGACTGTGAGAGGAGACGTATTCTTTGTTATTATGATGCATGGTGATGCCCGTGGCAGATCTGCTTCCCGGACCGATTGCGCCCGCCTTGGGTCTGGGACTCGACCTGTGGTTCCTCTGCTCGCATTGGAAGATTGAACTCCGCGGTTGTCATAATCTGTTGCGAAGAGGGAGGGGGTTCCACATATGCGGAAGTGATTGGGGAAATTGGGCATAACAGACATTAAAGTTAGGAGGGCTCAGACTGGTGGTCTCTTGGTGGAGATTTCGGGAGAGGACGCCAGGCCTAAAGCGGATTCTTTGGCGAGCCGACTAGATTCTCTTTTCAAGGATCGAAGGGGAGTCAAGGTGATGCGTCCGATCAGGAGGATTGAGTTCCGTCTTTTTGATCTGGACGGCCAAGGAGATTACGGAGGCTGTTGCGGCGCAGGGGAATGTGCAGCCGGGCGATATCCTCGTGGGCCCTCTGAGATCGGAGGTAGAGATGGCTTCATCACTGGTCTAGTTTCCACTGAGGGTTTAATCCTGTCATTTGACTGTAACAGGGGAATATTCGACTGTAGTTGGTTGGTTCTTACATTCTGATTAAACCCTTTGGAAACTAGGCCACTGCGTGGATGCAATACTCTGTTACGTGCGCAGACCCGCTTCAGAAGGATGGTCGACTCCGCGTTGGATGATCAAAAGTGCGCTTGATGCTGTTGGCGAAGAGAAGCTATAGATGCTTCGCGGTTGGGCACACCAGGATCAACTGTAGGAGTGCTGTGGACAGAAGCAGCGGTTGTTTCAACTGCTTCAACTAGAAAGAAGGATTATACAATTGGTTGTGGAACTTCGCCTCATTGTCCTGTGTGTGCCGCCAGGAACCTACTTGCTGAGTATAGGGCTGGCGGGAAGGAATGCGCTCTATACAACAGCCTGATGAGAGTAGTTGCGATCGTGGAGGCTAGTGGCAGTGACAAGAGAGGCGAGCATGTGGAAGTGCGATCAATTGCCTTCGTGTCAGAGGATGTTCCCCCTATGGAGAAGGGAATATTAATAGACTCTCTCAATGGCTAATAAATGGCCAGATAATGTTAACCGGTCGTGGATCTGCGCAAGATCTCATAGCGCGGGTGTGTAAGGAGGAACGTCTTGGATTGGTTGCGGTGACAAAACCACTCGGTCGTGGAATGGACGATGGCTCTTCTCGCTGGATGGTCCGCCGATTGCTGCTATAGTGTAATAATATTCTGGAGGGGGAGAGTGGTGATGTTTAGCTGCTACTTCTCCCTCAGTCTGCCGGATGCTGATTTTGTGAGGGGTCTTTATAATTTGGGTACGCGGGTCTTGTCGTACAACTGGAGATCGGTTGCTTATGCTTAGGGACTTTAATGTCAGGCCTCCTGCATGGGATCCAGGAGGCGCGAACCGTAGAGGGAGGATATTGGCTGGCTGGGCGGGGGAGATTGGATCTTACCCTCCTTGGGTACCTTCCAACAAGGGAATAGTGAGGCACTGATATCGATTCTCTAACTTTTATCATGGTGAAAATGTGAGCCATCTCACATCGTGATTCCCTAATTTTCATCATGATGCAATTGCGAGCAATCTCAGAGAGTTTGTTCGGCAAGAAATTTCTTGTCGAATATTAAGATCCGAGAAAGAAAGGTTGAAAAATAGAGCGAGAGAGGAACCACAACCGATTGAATCGACTGAATTCACACATTTTAAGGTTAAATATATAATTTTGCACAGTCCAAAGACAAAA
This sequence comes from Acromyrmex echinatior, assembly GCF_024713525.1. Lineage (NCBI taxonomy): Eukaryota > Metazoa > Arthropoda > Insecta > Hymenoptera > Formicidae > Acromyrmex > Acromyrmex echinatior. The sequence continues at coordinate 2,874,772 of NC_141852.1, forward strand.
ATAAAATCAAATGGCAATATACATAGTAGCAATTTTGTTACTGGATGAAAAGGTCTTAGAACCACATATGAGAATTACGAAGAATGCTTAGACATATTCATTTTCAATAGGATTGATTTTATAAATAATGGTAGAAAATAATTTAGGTCCAGTTCTATAACTCACGGTTTACTTTTAACCACTTTTAATCGAAGTTCGACTTATTCGTTTTCAATTCTAGAATTGAAAAAAAATTAGGAATAAATTTATGGCCGTGGTTCGATTTATGCTGACAACGCTCATGAGCTTCGTTTAACATTTGACAAACAACAAGGATGAAATGATTTTTAAGCGTTGTGAGCGTGAATCGGACCACGGACTGTGTTTCACTTCACATTTTCATGTTTTTCCCCACTGGCAAATCTAGTGATTTCGTATTTTCAGTTCGTCGTTACAGAATCACGCGGACAAATTCACATGAGATGAAAGTGCGAAAAGTGAGTGATCTCACTCGAATTACAGAATTGACTCCTTTGTGTCACACAATTGCACACAGTGCATAGGTGCTTAATGAAACGTTTTAATTTTCAAGTTAGTAGATGGCGCTAAAGTTACTGGACATTACTAAATGACTGCATTTAACGAAATAAGGGCTATGTTCCGTTTCACGCATGATGCGCATGTTGCATTACTTATCCTTGTTATTCATTGAATGTTAAACAAAGATAAATGATGGATCATGCGCACCATGCGTGAAACGGAGCGCAGCCAAGGTGATCGTTAAATTGTACCGTGTTGCATTATATTGGGTCATCTAAAAAGTATCCGCGGTTTTTGTCACTAGATGTGTATTGATGGTCATATATCTAGTGACAAAGTACCGCGGATACTTTTTAGATGACCCAATATATACTGAATCAGCGTTAACGGATTATCATATAATTATTGTGTAAGTCTTGTATTTTTTAAATACAATTGTCATTGTTGTATAATTTTATGTAATAATTTTCCATTTTCCATAGTTACCTAATCTAGCCAGATACTCACAAATTTTAAGAGAAAAAAAAAATTTCTCTTATTATATTAGGTGTACAAATAAGTTTTAAAGCGTTTTTAATGAAATTTAATATTTATTTATTTAGAAACGAAAATACACTTAATTATCAAAATAATCTCCCTCATTATCTATGACCTTTAGCCATCTTTCGGGCAGCTTGCGAATTCCAGAAGCGAAGAAGGTTTCGTCTTTCGATGCGATAAAATTATCCACCCATTTTCGCACTTCTTCAAATGCTCGAAAGTGAACACCGGACAAGGCGTTTTGCATTAACCGGAATAAATGATAATCAGAAGGGGCTATACGCCATATTATGTCTGGGTTATACGCCGGGTGCGGCAGAACTTCCCAATCAAGAACTAGCAACGTTTCCTTTACAGGTTTACCAACATGAGGCCTAGCGTTGTCATGAAGCAATTTCACAGGACGTTTTCCTTTGTTTTTTCCAGTAAACGGACGATTTCGTTCGATTTCTTGATTTAAACGGATCAATTGTTAACTGTAGCGATCACTGTTAACCGTTTCATTCGGATGGAGCAGTTCATAATATAGCACCCTTCATGTCCCACCAGATGCATAGCATAACTTTGCTGCTGTGGATGTTGCGTTTTAGCGTTGATGTAGTGGGTTGTCCTGGATCCACATAATGTTTTCTCTTTATCGTAAAAAATCCACTTTTTATCAGTCACGATTTTCCATAAGAAAGATTTTCTATACTGTTTATTGTATAGATTCAAACACTTCTCAAGACGATCATTTTTGTTTTTTTCACTTAATGGATGCGGCACCCACTTTCCTTCCTTCAGAATCTTTCCCATCTGCCGTAAACGAATTGAAATATCTTGTTGAGTTACTCCAAGTTGCTGTGCAAATTCGTTTTGTGTTTGACATGAGTTTTGATCGAGTAATGCTTGCAATTCATTATTTGTAACCTTCCGAGGACTATCACTACGTTCTCTATCGCTAACATCAAAATCATCCTCTTTAAATCGCCTAAATCAAAATTCACACGTACTTTTGGATACAACATTGACTCCAAGAACATTGAACAGAACAAATTGATTCACATGCTTTAGCAGCGCTTTTTCCTTGATGAAATTCGTATCGAATGCAGTGTCGAATAAATTGCTTGTCGCTTGCCATTTTAAAACCATTTAATTTTGAAGTTAAGTTTCTAATTTTGTAAAGTCAATTATGTTTTTTAATAGTACACATTAAGCGCCACTACATATCAAAAGAGCGCGAAAATATTTGAATTCTAAGTTTAAATTATACATTACACAAAAAACGCTTTAAAACTTATTTGTACACCTAATATTATAATTTTGATATAATATTTTGATATATTATAATTTTTTAGTAAGTATTATTATTTACTTATAATTTTCTTATTAATTAATAATAAGATTGGAAACAAGACCGTTTATATTAAATAACATTATTTTAAAATCCGAAGCGCCACTATGGTCTGAGTATTGAGATGTTGAACTAACATATATATTTTCAAACAAATGAATTAATTTCAGAAATGATAATTACGTGCCGATATGGTTGTCGACATTAAACGCAATTGATCTGAAATATTAATAATCCCCCCAAATTTTCCAAATTAATCTTAAAAAACTGTAATAAACTTATTGCGAAAAATATTGCCTCGGCCGGGAGTCGAACCCGGATCTCTTGCATTCCGTTCTCTTATTAATTATTATTATAAATGATTATAAAATTTCTGTATGCTCATAACATTAATAGAAGCTTACAAAAAAAAATATTAACATTAGGTTGGTGCATATGAAATGTCGGTTTTTTAAGTGAATATATAAAACTGCATATCTTTTTTCAAAAGCTGTTTATTTAATCAAAATATGCTTCATTTGTTTCAATATACTTTTCCCAACGAGATTTTAATGCATAGATGTCTTAAAGAAGATGTCTTAAAGAAATTCTGATCTTTAGAATAAACTCTGATATGGAATTTTTCAATCTTCATTTTCTGTCTTCATTTTCATACTGTTTAACTCGTAAAAACTGTTCTAAATGTTTAAAAAAATGAAAGTCGGTTGGCGAAAGATCCGGTGAATAAGCTGGGTTCTGCATATTTTAATTCATTTAATTTCGCAATTATTTTGTACGACGTATGCGGCCGAGCGTTGTCGTGGAGAAGTATTGGGCCATGCCGATTAACAAGTGATGGGCGTATAATTTTCAATTTTTCATGCATTTCATCAATGTACTGGCAATACTTTTCGGTAAATGTCTCCTCACTTTCTGTAATTGTCTCCCCAGTTCGAAGGAATGAATTACTCCAGTCACATTCCATCAAACTGTTATTAAAATTTTCCGTGGATGAAGTGATGGCCACAAGCCTCATTTCTATCAAGCCACCGAGCACACTTTTTCCTATTGTCGTAAAGAACCTATTTTTCATCACAAGTAATAATCCGATCGAAAAATGGCTCTCGATGAAATCGGGTTAGTAATGATGAGCATACGTTCAATCGATCCAGCTTATTTCGCTCGGTTAGTTCGTGCGGTACCCATTTATCCACTTTTTTCACCTTGCCAATTTCAGAAAGGTGTCGCAATATCATTGTATGGTCAACTTTCATTCTGGTAGCAAGTTCTCTTGTAGATACAGTTGGATTCGTTTCCACCAAGATGCTTTCAGAGCATCATTTTTCACAGACATTTTGGGTTTTCCACGTGGTTCATTTTGTAGGGAAAAATCACCAGACCGAAATTTTTCAAATCAACGCTGCACTTTTCGATCGTTAACAGTATTCTCCCCAAATGCCTGGTTTATATTGCGTGCAGCGCTTTTGCAGCATTATTATCAAGTTTATACTCATATAAAAAAATTACATGAATATCGGTTGAATTCATATCCTTACGAAATTCAAAACAAATAACAAAATGGAACACTTTTGAGAAAATTTTCTTTGTGAAGTGTGACTCTGGCAATGGACAATACGACTATAAACGAGGTTATTTAAGGCCAAAAACAAAAGCATAACGAAAACAGGGAAACAAACGTTCATATGTAAAGAAAATCCGACATTTCATATGCACCAACCTAATAGATGGATCATTCAGGTGTTGTCATTTACGAATTAATGGAAATGCAATATCAAAGTATTACTAGTTCGAGTGACAATTCAAGCATATTAAATACCAGAATAGATAATATGACATCAAGCTCTGAAGAACGAGAAAAGGATATATTGTTATTTCTTTTGATATGTATGGCCGAAAAAGACATTGAACATCACATTGAAAATTATCTGCAAGTTGTAGATTCTTTGACCGATGCCAAATTTAAACATTTCTGATTAAATCGAAAAACTGCCTTAATGTTAATTGAGGAATTAGAGGCATTCGCATTTATTCCATCACATACATTTGATAGAAAGCCGATATCAGTTAAACTTAGCTTTTTACTTTTCTTATGGTATATTGCAAACACAAAGCCTCTGCGAACTATGTCTGATAGATTTAATATTTCAATTTCTTCTATTTTTCGAGTTCTTCGGCGAGTTATAGCTTGATTGACTAACGAAAGATGGAGTTATTAATTGGCCACAAGAACATAAAGTTAGAGTGATATGTGAACAATTCAGACAAATACGAGAAATTAATAATATTTTAGGAGCAATTGATTCTACTCATATTCAAATTGTAAAATCTGCAATTAACGCACGCAGTTACTGCAATCGCGAAAAATATTTCTCTATTAATTTAGTTAAGTTGTTGTTGATGTCAATACATGCTTTAGAAATATATATTGTGGTGACCTATTGTGGTTTTCTTCACGACGCTCGTGTTCTTAAAAGGTCACCTCTGTATGAACAGCTATTACAGATAAAAGAACATTATTTCCTGGTAAAACGTTTTTATTAGGTGATTTAGCAAATCCGTTTTTACCATAGCTTGTACCTCCCTTTCGAGATAATGGACATTTGACGCTTCAGCAAATAGATTTCAATTTTATGTATATGTTCATCTACGAGAATAAGAATTGAAAAAGCATTTGGAGAATTAAAGGGGGGAAGATTTCGTCGTATTAAGTTCTTCACTGAATATCGTGATCTAACTTTTGTAACTAATACGGTAATTGCAGCTTTTATATTACATAATTATTGTATTAATAAACATGACATATACGATTTTTCTGAATATAATGATGACTACAGATGCAAATGATTATAATGAAGATCATAATTTTCATAATGAAATGCAAAGAGATCGTAGGATTATGCAATTATTTAATAAAATATTCTCTGAATATAATATACATATAATATTGTATAAACCTCTTAAAAATATATAAAGCTATTATAATAAACAAAAAATTTATTTGTCTTCTACAATAGCTTTAAATATTAATTATACTCTGTGCGTGCGTGCGTGCGTGCGTGCGTGTGTGTGTGTGTGTGTGTGTGTGTGTGTGTGTGTGTGTGTGTGTATGTGTGTACGAAGTAAAATGTTGCGGTAAACTATATAGCACTGATAAATTATATTTTGTTTTCTTTGTTAAAACTAAGAAATTTAGAAATTACTTTTATATTTAAATTGCAATAGTTTTATAATTAAGATATCAAAGTTACTACTAGTACAATTAGTAAAAAACAAAAATTTGAATTATTTGTCTTTCGAATTTAGTTCACAGTTTTCATAGATTTAAGTTTCATGAATATTTCAGTTTACGTTGGAAACATCCAAAAGATGTTAAGTTGGAAACTAAATTAATATTTATCTACATTTTAAAAACGTAAGGAATGAAAAAGTTGAAATGAATAAATTTCTTTTATGAATAATGCTACAAAATTTCGTGCAATAAGAGCAAATTGTGAACTAAAAGGAAAATTTGTAAGAACAATATTTATAAATAAGGTCGCATTCATTTCACGTATTTAAAAATGTTTCATTAATTATATTAAATAATTATATCATTTGAATAATTGTTTATAATCATAAGATATGTAAGTTTTAAAAATAAATATAATTTCATTGCAAGAATAAAATGTATGTAATATTTATTTTTCTCTTATGCTGACACATATAAGTAACTTATTTTCATAGCATATATTTAATGTACTATTGAGATATATATATGGGGGTATAGGTATTAATATATAATATATACGATATATATTGTATATATGTATATATATGTATACATACATATGTTAACAAAAATTTAGAAAAATAAAATAATCATATTTAGTAATCATTTTAAAACTACGAACTGTAAAATCACAATTTGAATCACAAAAAATGAAATATCTTAATAGTTAAATAAAGAGTCTATTAAAGAAAGACGTAAAACACAATTATATTTTCATTAATAAGAATCCGATGAATTAGCTTTAACTGTTTTTTTTAACATTTTAATGAATGTTGTCAACTTTACTAAAATTTGAATTTTCGATTTCATTAGTATGACAATGGAGATTCATAAAAACAAAAAATCTTATTTAATAATTCTTTTGAGACTAAGAACTATAAAATCACAATTTAGAAAAATAAAATGTCTATAAATATTTTTATTTAAAAAAGTGTAAAACGCAACAAGACGCAACAAGAATGTAAAACACAAGTATTTTAATTAATCGGAATCTGATGAATTAGCTTTAACTATCATTTTTAACAGTTTATATTTTTTTTCCACAATTACTAGAATTTCTGTGTGTCTCTTTACTTTTTCTTGTAACTTTGTTGTTAAATAATGTTTTCGTTGTTTTATTTCTTCTTCTTTCGCAGCATAATACTTTTTTTCATCTTCAGCAATTCTTTCCTATGTTCAGAAGCAGATATATGTCTTTCACAGGCTTTGTCATATTCAATCTTCATCTTTATATATTCTAACATCGATTTTCTAACGTAACTTTATCCTTTATATTAGTTAGTTCCATGCGATAAATTTATTATTTAAAAATTTATTTTGGCTTCTCGTACTTGATATGGAATCAATAGATTTAGAAATACTTGAATTTTCAAAACAAGAAGTTTTAGTTTCAGAAGAAACTAATGTTAAGGTCAACGACTTGGGGTAAACTTTTGTCGTAGATGAAGTTGAACTTTACAGTATTCATACGATTAGATGTGAAAGTATAATTTGTAGCAATTTTTCCTAATAATTTTTCCTTTATAAAGATCTCATCCATTTGATCGAACTATTTAAATGTCATTAGGTTTCTCCCTGATTTCGAATTATTATCTACACACTCCTTGTATTTTTTTATTAAGGAATTCATTTTCCAACGGACTTCATCTATAACTATATAGAACTTAAAAAGATAACTATATAGAAAAAGATAACATATATAGAACTTTATAATGATAGAATAGGAAATAAAAACTTAATATGGTCGAGCTCAATCTTAGAACTTTAAATAATTCCGTGTAAAAAAATATATATACTACGTATCCAATCCTGCAAACTGTGTGCCGAAATTTTCAGTCTTGAACACAATCCTAACAGAACTAGAGTAGTAATATCACAATTAAATTGTCAAGCAATTTAATAATATTGCACATTGCAATTTTATAATGGATATGTAAAATGTTGAATTTATGAAATTTTTATATTCATATATTTTTTATATCTGAATAGCAAAATCTTGTTGCAGAGCGATAGATATTGCTTCCCATATTTTGCCCTTCTTTTTTGGCATCTAACATATCTATTTTTGCTTCGTACAAATTAAGAAGCTAACGTGGCATTTTGATTCCAAACAGCAATTGTTAACACATATTTTTTCTCATTAATAAAATAGAGAAAAAAAATTTATTAACTACTGACTATTTCAAAACTTATACTAAACAAAAAAAATTAGAATACAGTAATTTTCTAAATTTCTAAACTTAACCTCTACACTTACTTTCTTTCTTTTCTGCACATAAACTAATTCAATTCATTACAGTTTTCTTGCCCAAAAAAATTTTCATTAAAGTTTTCTTGAACAAAACATTCATGCTGGGAAATCAAGCAATGCTGGGTGATCAAGTGTTATAATATCATTACAATTTAAACACTGCATTTTTTACTTAGATTTGATATAATCTATGAACACGCGCAATTTGCCATGATCATAAACAAATTTCTCAGATACAGAGTGCAGATACAAATATAACATTGACTGAAGTTGATAATCATGATAAGCGACACAAGTGCTCGACTCTGCTCTATAGCTCTAGTCTTGACTTGTGTTGTATTGTGTTCTTGTTGGAAGGCGCTTGTGTCGACACTGTGTCACACTGCACATGAACTCTGTGCCTATGTTTGTTGTTGGAAGGCATCCCTTAATAACGGCTTTGTACCCATGTTGTATTCGCGTGATGTGTCCTGCGTGAAACTTTTGTGGGTCTCGTCGTCGGTCGTCAGAAGATCTGCGATTGGTGCGTGGCGGTGGATACCGAGTCCCTCTCGGACCATCGCTATGTCCTTATGAGAGTGTAGGAGTAGATTGTTGGCCTTCTTAGAAGGGTCACTGCCAAGAAGTTTTTTCCTCGATAGGATCTTGCGCTGGCAAAGTCAATATGGACCTGTTGAATGCGGCGGCCAGTGTCAAGGCGTGATCCTCCCCTCGTGAGGGCGTTGCAGCGGACGTGCTGGCCGACTAAACGCAGCGTTGACTGAGATCTCGGATGTCTCGATGCCGCGGTCGAAGTTTACCGATAGACTCTCAGTCTACTGGTGGAACGTAGAAATTGCGGATCTCCGGGCTCGCTGTGTTCGAATCTGGAAGCGGCTTATAAGACAACGACAAAGGTATCGTGATTCCGGGGCTGTCCGGGATTTCTGGCATGAATTGCGGGAGATGCGGAGACTACTTAGGAGGGCCATTAAAAGGTCCAAGACAAGCTTGTGGTAGGGTCTCTGGATAGGGACTCCTGCCGTATCGGATCGTTCTGGACAGGTTGCGTGTGGGAGCTTTGCGACTGATAAATACGGAGTGGTGGAGGATGTGGTGAGGGTCTTGTTTCATGGAGTGGGGGGACACGAGTATGCTCCTCCCCCGTACCATGGAAAGATGCGTTGGCAGTAATCGGAGAGGAGGCGATCGCTAGAATTAATGTTGGTAGGGTCCTGGCTCTGATGAGGTTATTGGCTGTGTTATTAAAGGTACGTCAGATGCGTTGATAGAGCGATGGACGAGCTGCTTTACGACCTGCGTCAGAGAGGGTATTTTTCTAGCATGCTGGAAAATGGCACGTTTAATGCTGCTTAAAAAACTGCGAAAGCCCGTCCTCGCTCCTTCGTCATACAGGCTGCCTGTTGAACGAGGCGAGCAAATTGTTTGAGAGAATCATATGTAATCGCCTTACGTGGTGTCTGGATACGTCTGAGGGAGGCTTTACGGAGGCTCAATTTGGATTTTGACCACATAGGTCTACGGTTGATGTTTTCTGGAGACTTCGTATGATTGTGGACGATGAGGTGTGGGATGGAGGTGTGGTGTTGATGATGTCCTTCGACATAGCCAATGCCTTCAACTCCCTCCCGTGGCCTATTATTCGGGAGGCTCTCGCTGAGAAAGAGATTCCGGAGTACCTCCGACGCGTTCTGGATAGCTACTTCTCTGATCGGTGGCTGTCCTATATCGACAGAAATGACAAATATGTAAGGTTCCTTATGAGGTACGGTGTTCCTCAGAATTCGGTCCTGGGACCGATTCTCTGGAATGTTGGATATAATTCCATCTTGCGTTTAAAACTGCCGTGGGGATGTTCGGCTATTTGCTATGTGGACGATACCCTTCTAGTAATAAGGGATCCCTCCTTTCGCGAGGCACTGATTAGGACGGAACTGAGTGTGACGGGACTGTTGTTGTCAGGACTGTTGAACGCCTTGATCTCAAGGTTTCGATAGATAAAACGGAGGCAATAGCCTTCATATGGGAGATACCAAGTGCAAAGCTGTGCATTGGAGAGATGGAGATTAAGGTTGGACCTCGATGAAAATATCTGGGTCTAGTGTTGGACTCAAAATGGATCTTTAGAGAATACTTTCGGTGATTGTTCCCTAAGGCCTTGAAGACGATCAACATAGATGAGTACAGACGCCGGGTTTATGTGAGTATAGTCCTATCGGTTGTTGTATAGGGCTTTTGTCTGGGCGCAAGCGGTGATAACCGATTGAGTGATCTGTTGCGACGCATTGAGGCTGCAGAGACAACTGTCTAAGAGTGATACAGGAGAGGGTGTACAGGATTATTTTATATGAGGCATCCATGCTGCTCGCGCCCCATTTGACTTGATCGCCGATTGATTAAGACGATCCTATTCGAGACAAAGAGCTATGCGGATAGAGCGGGATAGGTACATCTTTCCTAGAGTGATGAATCACATCCGCGGCGAGGAAACGGATAAATCGGTCGTCAGATTGAGGAGACGATTCGAGGAGTTTCCTCATAATGCGCCGGGAGCTTCTATGCGGCAGGTGCTAGTGGATTGGATGGGTGGATGACGAGAGCTCATAGTGGCCTCATTTTTAAAATGACTCAGATCATTACGGGGCATGATTGCTTCGAGGCATATCTCTATGAAATTCAGAAGTCTGAATCCCTGATCTGCTGTCATTGCAGAGAGGCGGTGGACAACGCCCTTCTCCATTACTCCGTGTAGGTGGAGAGGGGAGATCTATTTGTGGTTCTCAATCTAGATCTGGATCTGGACAGAAAGCATTTTCTTGTGGTTGAGGCCATCATGGGCTTCACTGAGGCGTGGACGGTCTTTGCAAATTTTTGCGAGGTCGTCATGCGAAGAAAAGAGGAGGTGGAGGAAGGGGACGAGAGGCTAGGATCGTGCGTCCGCCTGTACCGCCACCTCCCCCTCCGGACTTCTCTTCATAATCCTCTTCATAGGAGCTTGCTCCTTGTAAATATCTGTAAATGTATTTTGTATTAGGTTAAGTCTAATTTAGTCTAGTTTAATGTTGGAGGTTTAATGTTCTCGTGTATGTAGGAGCCATTCCGCTGGCATTGAAGGTGTCCTGATGTAATGTCTGTCAGTGATCCCGGAATACTCTCAAATATGTCTTGAGGTAGTGCTAAAGCAAGGGGGAGTTTTTTAATTGATAGTATCCATCCCGGTGTATCCTTTGAAATCACGGGATGGTTGAATTCGATACACCCAGTGCGGGCCGCTGGGTGTCTTCCTTCTCTGATGGGTGTCCCTCTTGGGTCCCTGTCGGGTGAAGATAAAGTGAAGATTTTTCTTCTCCTACGCAAAACAAAAAAAAAGTACTTAATATTTTACAATTAATATTTACAATATGATAACAATTTTTTGAACTGCTTTAATGTATTTACTATTATTTTTTGAATTACTTTAACGCATTTACTATCATTTTTTCGCATCGTGTGAACAGGGCATGCTGAAATCGCACGTAATATGTCATTGTTTTTTTATCTTAATATTTATATTTATGCACTTAGATTTTATCATTTTCCTTCATTCGTCTCAACATTACGCGATTTCATGATATTAAATAATATCAAATTAGTTCAATCTCTCAACCCTGTCAGAAACAGTTCCTCGAAAAGACATCATTTCGACATCGTTATGACGTCGAAATTAAATAATAAATCGTTAAAAAAGTTGTCGATTCGAAATTTACGGCGAAATTTCAATATTTTCGAATAATAAAAAATTACATATGTAGAAAGTGCAATGAGAGTTTGATACATTTTTAAATATTTTTGGTGTAAATATGTGATACATAATTTTATATTTTGAATATTTTCGTTCAAAGATCGAATTGACATTTTTTTGGATTTTATACTAAAATTAAAAGAAAAGTTAAATACTTACATTTTTTCAACACATAGAGCTCCCATACAATACAGAACGTGCAGTAACGCTGCATATCGTTGCAATAACGCTGTAATATTGCTGCAATATATTGCAATATTGTTGCAATATTGTAGCATTGTTGCTGCAACTTTTATACTGTAGGGGGTCATCTGACATAAATGTTTCCTTAATACAAAAGTTTTTTACAACATGTATGAACAAAACAGTTCGAACTATCATCCAGCGTTTTACGTGTAACAAACAATACTGAGTTTATGAAATTAAAATTGAAAGCTTAAAAAGAAAGATTTATACAGTGTTACTAGAATTTAAATGTCAAAACTTCGGGAGCGTGTAGGGGATCGACAACTAAGAAAAAAAATCCTGTAGAGATATACTCGTTTTTGCTTCATTTTGAATTGAAGAAAATAGCAAAAAAAAAAAGATAAAATGTAGTTGTTTCGTTCTTATATTATTTCTAAAATATTATCGTCGCTAAAAACGTATACACGAAAGCAATAATAATAATTCCGTGAATTTAGGTGAAAATTTTTTTGTTTGTTTTTGTCTAGTGGGACCATATTTTTTATCCGATAGATTAAATGCAGCCAGATATATAGATTTTTTGGAAACTGACTTCTTTGATTATTTAGATGACATCCACCTGCAACAACGGATTGAAATGTGATTTCAACTCGATGAGTGTCCAGCTATTATGACTACTATATAGCTATTATGAATACTGAACATAACTACTCGAATTTTGCTAGACAGACATTTCCCACAATGATGGATTAGACATGGAGGAACCTTGGCTACCCCGATCACCTGATCTGACACCACTGGAGTTCTTTGTGTGTGTGTGTGTGTGTGTGTGTGTGGGGGGGGGGGAGAGGGGAAAGTCCTGTAGCAAGAAGTTTATTCGAAGTCAATTAACTTAACAGAACAATTAAGAAATCAAATCGAGGTTGCAGTGCACTAAATATCACTAGATCAATATCTCTACAGCATATCTCTAGCATATCTCTACAGGACTTTTTCTCTTATAGCGTTTTCCACTGGGAAAACTGGTGCAGCACTAGCACCGTGCTAGATTTAGATGAAAACTGCACTTGATGAAAAGTGCAATAATAGTGCAGGTTTAGTGCGGTTCAATGAAACATATTTCATTAGACATCCATTTTATTGACATCCATTTTATAATACCACTAAAAATATATATATATATATATATACATTCTGTCAAAAAAGTACCGGGAATTGGTCAATAAAACACAAAATAGTTATTATTCATTCAAATTTATTATATCGCCTTCAAAGTAGGCTCCTTTCGAAATAATACATTTATGCCAACGAATAATCCAATCATCAAAACATTTTTTAAACGCATTTTCCGGAATCGACTTCAGTTCTCGCCGCGAATTCTCTTTTATGTCTTCTATCGACTGAAAACGAGTGCCTCGAAGTGGTAATTTGAGTTTTGGAAAGAGAAAAAAGTCAGCCGGAGCCATATCTGGTGAATACGGTGGTTGTTCGATGATATTTGTTGAGTTTTTGGTCAGAAATTCGTTCACAATGATAGCCTTGTGAGATGGTGCGTTATCATGGTGCAAAATCCATGAGTTTGTTTTCCACAAATCTGGCCTTTTTCGACGAATTTGCTCTCTCAAACGCCGCATAACGCCCAGATAATATTCTTTATTTACCGTCTGACCTTCTGGCAAAAATTCCGAGTGCACAACACCACGACAATTAAAGAAAACAGTTAACATCACTTTGACTTTTGATCGACTTTGACGTGGTTTTTCACCACATCTCGACCGCTTTTCAATGCACTGTACCATTCATATGCACGTGTTTTTGATAAAGTCGATTCACCGTAAGCCTTCTGTAACATCTTCAGCGATTCGACACACGAAATTCCATTTGCAATACAAAATTTGAGACAAATTCTTTGTTCGATCTTTTCATTCATTGTAAAAATCGCAAAACACACTTGAGATGAACTGATAAAATCGAGCACTATAATCACATTAAATGACAGATGGCACCAACTCCGCGTCAGTATAGAGGACAATTATGCCAACTTAGCGACAAAAAGAATTTTGACAATTCCTTTAAGCGGGCTTTTAAAATGATCAATTCCCGATACTTTTTTGACAGAATGTATATATAACTATGTTCAAACTTAAATTACTTAAGTACATATTAAGAATTCCAAGCATGACCGTATATGTGAATACATCAAATACGATAAAGAAAGCCAAAATCTGTCAAATTTTGGATGTTACAAATAATACATTATATATTCTTTTATTAAATCTTTTATTATATCTGGAATAAATTGATTTAATAAAAAAATATTATATATAATGTATTATTTGTAACATTCAAAATTTGACCGATCTTGACTTTCTTTATCGTATTTGCTAAATTACTTATTTTACAATACTCTGATTCATTTATTTAAAACATTTTTTAAAATTAAATTTTTACATTTCAAAAGTTTTAAACATCAAAATGTCATTGGATAGTTATTAGAAACATTGAAACTAAACATTGTTATTGTTATAACATTAATTACAATAATATAATATCATATCATAACATATATCATATCTTAGCACACTTAGCAAACTTCAACTTGCACTGGTTTTCACTTCAAAGACAGTGGAGTAAAAGTTGAACTCAGTGCAAATTTTTGCATCAGTTTTATCAATGGAACATTAAACACTAAACTTCCCAGTAAATACGCATGTCTTACAGACATTCCGAAAGACGATTTAAAAGAGACGTCTGTAAGACTTTTTCAAAAAACGTCTTTAGGACGACTTTTAGTCAAGTTTTAAAAACAACCTTTTTTAAGATGTCGTTCAGACATCCGTTTAAGTCAATCTTTCAGATCATCTTTTTAAGACATATTTGAGAACAAAGATAAGACATTTTTCTAAAATAATTCGTAAAGTCGGATGGTGATATGACGCATTTATAACATATCGCACGTAAAATACGTAATGCTTTCTGTGGTTCTGTGGTTTAGTTGCTTATTTGATTCTTTCGACTACTTTCTGCTTCCGGCAATTCCGGCGGAACGCCGTCTAAATCGTATATCGTCTGTGATAAGTGCATGCATCAGATACATCATGCGATCACAACTTTAATTCAAAGTAATTTTTCATTATATTATAAAAATATTATATATTATAGAATATTAAAATATAATTAATTTATAGATAACTATATATATTCTTCGTAATATTTTTGGTACATATTTCGTATTTTATAAGAAAATGCACATTACGAATTTTATGCCTAGATGTAAGTCATAAATAAAAATGGTTAGGGCTATTAGAATAACTTCGATTAATTTTAATCAACAATCTTTATTTATTATAGGTACAAGAAAGCAGAAGAGAGGGGACCATTAAATGAAGCATGAACTGTGTTACTTCCTATGATTTATCAATTGATATTATGCTTATTGTCATTCATCTGAACATCTGTTCTATTTCAGAAACATATATTGAAAATTTTCTTTGTACTTACGCAGATATGCAAGTATTATATAATGATAAAATGAGAAAAATATTCCATGCAGTAACAAGTGTTAATTCTGTTTTTAGGCCTGCTGGGTGATGCATTATTTCTCAGAAATTAAGTTTAAGTCGGAACAAATTTTAATCGAGGCAGTCAGATTAATTATAAATGTTCTCCTGACAAGATTTGCTCGTTAAAGTCGAAGCGATTTTAGCACTTCAGATGATGCTTTCGGCATAACCAAAGGCTCAGAAGTTAATTAAACAAGCCGTTAATTAAACAAACACTCGAATTGTTGATTATTATAAAACAAACTGAAAACGATAATCTTACGAGTGTTACGCAGAAGATCGTCTGCACATATACGGAGCAATTAATTCCAATCGCTTGAAGTTTATCAGCATTTGGTAAGAAGTTTGATAGCTTGTAAAAAGAATTGAATGATAAAAATAACTAATATATGATAGAAACAAAGAAAAATATACTAATAAGAGTACAGCGCATTTAGAAAGACGCAAGTTATGATGTAAAAATTTTTATTATTTTATATAAGAACATATATCAGACGCTGATAGATTAACCGACAAAAATTTGTTCAACACATCAATTTGCGGATTTATAAAATTAATAATTTTATCGAAAGCTTTTTTTAGTCTGTTGAAATGCCACTTCAGTTTTGTCAATCTGTGAGTGATTTCATTTTGAACTACTGAATCTTCGAAATCTTTGTAATTTCATTGCTGAAGAGGACTCTAAATGACTCAAAACGTGCAATTTAAATATTGATATTATTCTTGTAAAATAATAATTGCGTTACTCTCGATACATATCGGTTATTGCGAAGAATTATTGCTAAGGTCTCGGTAGTCTAAAGGCTCAGGACGCTCGCACGGAATGCAAGAGATCCGGGTTCGACTCCCGGCCGAGGCAATATTTTTTCGCAATAAGTTTATTACAGTTTTTTAAGATTAATTTGGGGAATTTTGGGGGGATTATTAACATTTCAGATCAATTGCGTTAATGTCGACAACCATATCGGCACGTAATTATCATTTCTGAAATTAATTCATTCGTTTGAAAAATATATATATTAGTTCAACATCTTAATACTTAGACCGTAGTGGCGCTTCGGATTTAAAGTAATGTTATTTAACATAACGGTCTTGTTTCCTATCTTATTGTAAAATAATAAAGTTTTTACATCATAACTTGCGCCTCTCTAATTGCGCTGTACCCTCATTAGCATTGATTTTCTTTGTTGTATTACAATTTAACAGTCTATATAATTGTTACATTTTAATTTTATATTACAGAATATTTATGTTATATATTTTTTATCCAGACTGCTACATTTAGTACTTGAAACAGATAAAGGTGCCCATTGTAATA
The DNA here is from genome assembly GCF_024713525.1 of Acromyrmex echinatior. Lineage (NCBI taxonomy): Eukaryota > Metazoa > Arthropoda > Insecta > Hymenoptera > Formicidae > Acromyrmex > Acromyrmex echinatior. Next base: position 2,891,531 of record NC_141852.1, read on the forward strand.
CTTTAATTAAAGTGATCGCGCATATTTTATTATTTTACAAATGACAACGTATGGGTAAGACTGAATACTTTTCTATCTTTGCTATCTCATGTTAATTTACATGCAATAATGTTCGTTTAAATCAATGAGACTTATTTTAAATTCTTTTTCTTTCTTAATGTTTAAAATTAAAGATCTGAAAAGTGACATTTTACTCAATTTTAGAAGAGATTGATAATTCTCCATTTCTAGTCGTAACAGATTTTGGTTGTTATTTGGTGAACAATAAAAGGTTACGGATAAAGTGATTCTTATTGAGAATACTGGAGTGGAAAATTCGAACGTAATTTTTAAATAAAAAAAATTTGGTTTTATTTTTTTTACATCTGTATATACGCATACTTGAAATCTTTAAATATTTTTATAATTAAAACGAGATAAATAATGTATTTGGACGTCAAAGAGAGACAAAATAAAGATGAGTGGAAAAAGTGTAAGTACGAACAGCAACACGAATAGACCTGATCATAACCTCATAAACTGAACAGATGTAAAAACCGGTTGCTAGCGTTGTTGTTAACAAATGAGTATCACTGTGGTAATCAACGGTTAGAGATTCAAATATTATACCTGAAACGTTTTTTTTTATGCATGCTTCCATCGCATGCAGTCGAGGTTCTTGTCTCTTGTAATCAAGTATTCCAAAAGCAATAAAGGAAAGATAGCAGAAAATTAGCAGAAAAAAAGGTAAATATGTGTTTCAAATATTCAAATATTCTTTTAATCTTTTATTGTAATGCTATATACCTGTAGGTTAATATGTGACATGAGCATTTTTACAAGTATTTTATATATAAAAAGAGAAAATAATGCATACATTAAGACTGCAGTCAGAAAAATCATCCCTGTGTATTATCTTATTCTTGTTTTAACGTTCAACAAGGATAAAACGAGGCACTTGGATAATGTTTCCAAACGTAGCCTAATATAGCTCTCAATTTTTCTCACGAAGATTTAGTCTGAAAGGCGTCTGAAGAATGGCATTATAGGATGTTTCAAAGACGTCTTATAGATTACAAGGACTGTCTGAAAGACAGTCATCAAAATGTCCAAAATATGTCTTATATGACGTCTGATAGACGTGTAATAAGGCTACTAAAAGACAGACATAAGATGTCTTAAAGACGCCTTAAAGACGTCTTTTAGTAAAAAATGTTGGACGTTCGAGGGAATTTTAAGTCATTTTAAAGGCGTTATTTAAGACGACTTATTGTTTATTGGGTTAATTTTTACAGTGGAACAACACAATTGCACTCAGTGCGCACCAATGGTGTACCAGTTTTTCCAGTGGAAAACGCTGTTAGTTTATCGATCCCCTACACGCTCCCGAAGTTTTAACATTTAAATTCCAAATACTCTGTATTATTATTACGAAACTTGCGTTAAGAGCAGTTAAGAATGTCTCCCATTAGTGTCTTTCAATTGTTGCAACTTGATTCCTTTAAAAGTTGTTCGAATAAAAAAGATTTATCTCACAATTAAAAGTACAAATCGAAGAAACAACAAGAAATGTGTAGCTCGTACATACTGCACGAAGTATGAGGTTACTTCGTGTACAACTAGTACAGCTGATTTTTTAAACATGGCGTCCAAATGTGTAAGTTATTCCAGTAGAGGATTTTTTCTCAATTTGGCTCGTAAACCGATTTTACCTTTTTTCATGGAGTTGAGTCTCCTTCTTTTTTACTTCTTGGTAAAGATCCTATAATCAGAGTTTGGGCACTCCTGATTAGTTCTTTACTTTGGTTCACGCGGTATACTTCGTATATTATCGGAAAACGAGTGCGAAGAAAAAAAAGATATAGATAGCTACAAGCAGATGAATAATGGCTTCTGCACACAAAACGTGACAACACTTACCGTGCGGTGGAAGTTGTCGTACTATATATTAGGTGTTGGAATTAATTCGTAGCGTTTTACAAGTGATGGGAAGTACTTTCATTAATGTATTTTTTAATGCTCATGTGAAATAAATAACATTCTTTTATTAAAAACGCTACGAATTAATTCCAACACCTAATACAATAATTCTATGAACTAGAAAGGAGTCAAGCGCAGAAAATGTCGCGCAAATATACCATATGAAGTGTGAAACTTCTTTATTCACTAAAACGCGTTATATTTCGGCTCACTTTTGAATCTTCCTTAGAGACAACATAAACTAAATTATATAAAAACTGTGAATAAAAATTATCCTGTCATGGTGAGCTCCCCTACATCGAGAATTTAAATGTCAGAATTAAAACCAAAAAAGAGTGAAAGAAAAAAAAAGAAAAGAAATTAAGAAATATCGTAAAATAGAATATGGAGAACTAATTTATCAAACAACTTTAAGATTATAATTAATTATCCATATAAGGATACTCATCATGCTCATAGTAGCAACCATATCGCAAACATTAATAAAAATTCAAGAACCGACTCCTGATAATGTTGGCCAGTCAGTATCAAACACAGTGAGTCGCTTTTTGATTGTTAGCTAGTAATTTTCCGAGATAAGAAATGGAAAAATGTAACTGTTACGTCCTACAGATGCCACGATTTTTTTTTTCTCTTCGCCGCGACTATGGTTGGCGTCTGCGAGACTGCGGAGCCTTCTGATAACGGACTGATAAAATTGAAAAAGGATCGGACAGGCGCCGCAAAAACTCGTAAACGTCAATCAACCTAGAAAGAATAATAACCTTAATGTAGGCTCGAAAAGAGACAAGATTGCTAAGACATTTTAAATGTATCGAAGTCACGCAATAGTAAAAATCTAGGTTTTATCATCCGAGACTGATTAACAATTTTATCTTTCTTAAAAAAAAAAAACAGGCGCCATATCGCACTTAAAAAGAAAAAAAAAACATAAACGCATAGAATAACTTCTGAAATAGGAGCGTTATCTGAAACCAGACTCGGAACTGATAATGATGGCATGGTAACCATCTGTTTATCTAGTCACATTTTCCGCGAGAGTAACAGAATTCGTCATCCGTCTCGGAGCAATCTTGGCTTTTTAAAAAAGAAAAAAACTATAAATCACTTTCTCTTTTTCTCAAAACTATGTACTTTAGATCAACTATGATAAAATGTTATAAAAAATCGTAAATCTCGCGTGACATTTACAACTAACTTTAGCATCCTAGACAAAGGCTCAACACCCTCTTTTTGGGGTATAAATAGAGGTCCCGCGGAAGCACAGAGTCAGTACCAAATTTTAAAGCATCCGGTTCACTTCGTAATCAGTATAACCCGCGTCAACCAGGAATCGCCAGTTGCGATTCCGTTCGAGTGTAAATTTATCGCAACTGAAGTTAACCATATGCCACGGCAACTGCCCATCAGACGCTCTTCGCGGACGCCGGATCTCGTTGGTCACTCACATAGAATCTACTCGATATCTTGGGGGCAGCTAAATAGTAAGTTGTAATTATTTTCAGTCCACCCCGCGTTTCCCAGCATGGAAAAACTCAATTATTGAGCATTCACACACACACACACACACACACACACACATATACGCATTCACAATTTATGTAAAAGACAAGCTAATGTACAAAACCTTTTTATTTTGTTAATAAATGTAACGTAAGGTGTTCTTCTGTTTTTATTAAAAATCACCCCTCGTATTCACTTCCCTCGAATACTTGAGATCGCACGAGGTCCAGTCCCGGGTCAAAGGGATTAAGTTCCTTGACCGAAAAGATAGGACCGACGTTCGCACTGTTCAGTGGAACAGGTATCATAGCGTCCCTTTGGACGTTGACCCACATTCCGGGACTTAAAAGGTGCGTACGACTCACAGGTGTTCGCCTCCGTGCGTATACCTGGGAGATTGTGAGTCTGACCGTCCTTCCATACCCTCTCCATTCTCTCTCATTATCTCCTTGACCAAATTATCAAGGGTTCGGACGTAACATAACATTAAAACGTTAATCAATTCCAAGAACAAGAAAGTTGGAAAGTAATCGATAAAATGCCAGAAAGATTCATACTGCGTACGAACGACACTGACTGACTAGACATGACAACTCAAGCCTTTATAGCTTGTCTATGATCGGGAGGTAGGTCTTGAGAAACTCCTCCATATCCGTTTGCAGGTTGAATTCATGTGTCTGTCTTCTGATGAATATCATCTCCGAAATAAATCTCTTCCTATAGTGAGGCTCCTCAACCTGTAGACGGATATATGGAGAAGGGACTTTCCAAGGTCTATCCTCCGATCATAGAGCTATAAAGGCTTGAGTTGTTGTCACGTCTAGTCAGTCAGTGTTCGTAAGCAGTAATGAATCTTTCTGGCGTGTTTATTTTCCAACTTTCTTGTTCTTGAAATTGATTAACGCTTTAATGATACATTTTTCCATTTGTTATCTCGGAAAATTATTAACTAAAAAACAAAAGTGACTCACTATGTCTGATACTGACCAATTATCAGGAGCCGGTTCTTGAATTATTTTTATAGTAATGTTTGCGATATAGACTCTCTGAACATGGTAAGCATCCTTATATCTATTTGCTGGATAATTAATTATAATCTTAAAGTTGTTTGATAAATTAGTTCTCCATATTCTATTTTACGATATTTCCTAATTTCTTTTTTTTTTTTCCTTTTTCTTTCATTCTTTTTGATTTTAATTTCGACATTTAAATTCTCGATGTAGGGAAGCTCATCATAATAGGATAATTTTTATTCACAGTTTTTATATATGTTAATTTATGTTGTCTTTGAGGAAAGCTCAAAAGTGAAACATGTAAGCGCGTTTTAGTGAATAAAGAAGTTTCACACTTCATAGGTATATTATTTGCGCGACGTTTTCTGCACTTGACTCCTACTGCCTGTATTCTTTCTAGTTCTTTAATTTATAAGGAGTCTTGGTTAATTTGATTTATTAATAATCTATTTGTTATGATTCTATGTTCTTAAATCTGCCTCACCATGCAAAACTTTTAGAAATGATGTAATACTACCTCTATCGCGCGATAAAAATTGGATTGAGTTCAATTTTTGTGGCGTGATGGAAATTATATCTACTTCCGAGCAAGCGAGACGTTCATTGACTATCGCGCCGCGCGGCAAACGTTGCCGTGTTCTATGTGCAAAAGCCATAAGCCTGGATCCCCATATTCATATGGGCAACAGCGCTCTAACGCCGAATGCAGATTGGCGAAAAGCTGATTGTAGAGATAAAATTTATCCCCATCACTCGTTTTTCACCAATCAGCGTTCGATGTCAGAGCACTGTTGCCCATATGAATATGAGGATCCACGTTAAAACCTGTATTAAAGAAATCACTCTAAAATTTCGAATAAAGAGAAAATTAACAAATTACAATTGCACAATTCGATCAATCAATCAACTCGATTGGTTTCTTCAGGTATTGTCACGTATTGCCCGTCACGTATTCTAACATTTTTTGCGCATGCGTTGATAAGAGAAAGCAATATCTGTTATCTTTTTCTATTCGCCATTTTTGATTCACATTCACCAAATTCTGATAAAGGAATGATAAATCTCTATTAGTTGTGTGCGTTTGGATTACGGACGTGCTCACGCGTGCGCTTTCTCAGATTTCATGTCGCGCGTTTTCTAAGTGTTTGTTGCTTGCGTTCCTTCCAAGGCTTTCTTAACTTTTTTCCCATTTTTCCCTTTTTTCGCATTTTTACCGTTTTTCTTCTAATTCCATTCCTCGGTTCGTGCTCTTTTGGATGGTGGTGGCATGCGGGAAGATCCTTCTGCGGACCTCTCAGACCCGGGTGATAAGCAGACCGATAGTCCAATCGCGTCTTGGAGCCATGCATTTTCGTCAATCTCGTTAGAGGAATTTGATTAATTTTAATTAATAAAAGGATTTTTATTAATAAGACGTCCAGAGCTTCATTGGCAATTAGATTGGACATTAAAGTAAATTCGCTGGGATATTGCCGTTAACGCCCTTGTCCGTCATGTCATGGGGAAAGAAAGGTAAGAAACTCAGAGAACAAGAAAATAATCAATGAATTGTTGCAATAAAGTTTCGGCGCGTAAAACCTTTCTTTCGCCGCAAGATATTATTCGTAAAAACTTGGAAAGGTCTTGTTTCCCCTCCTTTCCTCAGAGGGGGATGGGGAGTTCTCTACATCCGACATTCAAGACGAGTCTATGAAATCCATGGGAAATTTGGATTTAAATAGTAAGATGCCTACCTTTAACAGAAATGTTGATACGACTTCCTCGGCAAGGAAGTGGCTAGGAGAGTGCTGTAGCGACGGAGGTCTCGAATCGCGTCAGCAAGAAGCATCAGAGAAGGAGAGATTGTTAGAAGAACCCCCCTCAAATCACTATCATCGGAAAGCTCAGCCAAGGACAGGTCGCTGACGAATTCTTTGAATACAATTTGCAAGTATTCTTCTAAGGATATGCCACCTTATGTGGTTCTTCTACAAAAAATCTCAAGTAATGACTCTGCTCATTTAAATCCAATCATGATTAGCCGTACTGTATTAAAGTTGATCGGTAATAACTCTTTAGTCAAGGTTAAATCGACGGGTCGCAACAAAGTCTCGGTCTCTCTCAATAATTTTGAGAAAGCTAACAGTCTTTGTACCTTCACACGGATGCTCTTTAAGTTCATAACCTCAAAGCAGTCATTCCCTCTTTTAGAATCATGCGATCTGGCGTTATAAAAAATGTGCCGCAAGATATCTCTGAAGAAACAATACTCAATGAGTTCTCCTCTCTAGTTAAGATTGTTTGCAGACTCTCTCGCAAGGTACGAAAAGATGGAAAAGACGAGCTTATCCCCACGTAATCCGTCTTGGTTAAATTCCAAGGCCAGAATCTTTCTCGTGCACTTACTTTTATGCATGTTTCCTTCCCGGTGCTTCCTTATATCTTTCGTGTGCTTTGCTTGTTTAAGATTTAGCCATGTTCAGAATACAAGAGTGCAGTTCGCTGTGCAAAATGTGGGTAAAGCAAGCATGTGAAGTTGAAGGATTGTCCTCGTCATAATCTTTCCTCTAAATACTATAATTGTGGTCAGCATCATTTTCCTTCTTCTAATAAATACTCCATGTACTCAGACAGAGGCAGGTATATCAATACGCAGCTCTTGAAAATGTTTCTTATGCTAAGGCTCGAAACAGGCTTGGAATTTCCATCGCTAATTACTCTTCACTCTCTCCCCCTTCATCCCCCGGTGATTTCCCTTTTCTTCCTTCACACTCCTCTCCCTCCTTTTTCCTCTTCCTCTCAGACATCTCAGCTTTCCCCAGAATCCTTTCTCTTACTCTTCCCGCTCCTCTTTTTCTTCTTCTCCTCCCAATTTCTCTAACGTTAACCCTTATGATTTATTTGGATCAATCCCAGAATTTGGTCATCCGCAAACCTTCGAACCTATCCAATCCTATAGCGATAAAGTTCGAGTCCCTTCTCCAGAATTTTGAATCACGCCACAGAAAGCCTCAACAGGTACAATGTCCTGACTATCCTGTCAGTTCCTCACCAGGAGAACCCAATGGAATCCTCGGAGGATCTTCTCAATGCTCACAGGTCTTGCCTCATCGCTCCTGACGGCAGGTGGGAAGCCCTTCATTCTTCTCTTTCCCCCGCTCCTTGGGTTCCCTCCTCCCAATCTTATTTTCCCTTTTACCTTTTTCTCCCTCCTTTCATCCTCCCACTACTCCTCCCACTCTTTTATTTCAGAGCTTACGAATCTCATTTTTATCCTCTCTAACTTGTTACAGAAAATAATTGGCAATATTCCTACATGTTCTTCTGATTCACAAATTAGCAAATGCTTACAACAAATAAGACGCTTAGACAATCGATTCATAACATTCAAAATGGACAATAATCTTCATCATTATTCTTCTCTGTTCATCAAAATAATTTTCTGGAGCTGCCTCCAAGAAACCTGAAATAGAAAATATTGAAAGCGTGGACATCCTTGCGGAGATGTGCCTTTTCCACTCAGGATTTTTCGATTAGAGGCTTTGATTGTTTACGCTTAGACTCCAATAACAAGACATCAGAGGTATGGCAGTCCTCATACGTAGTTCAATGAAATATAAAGTTTTGGAAAACCTACTGTCTCTTCTTTTTTCAATCAAAATACTAGTTATTCAGGTCTTTTTTAACGATTCTCTACGATTCTCATAATCATAACTATATATCGTCAGCTCAATATCTTCTTTCGTAAAAATATTGCGAACTCTCTCTTTTCTTTCATCAACTCTTTTAATTCTGCTCTTCTCGTTGAAGATTTTAACTCTCACCATCCTCTTTGGGGTTCCCCTAGAACCAATTCTGCGGACTCTCTTCTTGTAGATTTGACAGACTCTTACAATCTCTCTTGTCTTAATCCTGATTCCACTCCATCTTTTTCAATCCCACCAGGGCCCCTTCCACTATTGATCTCATGTTTTCTTCCTCAAATATTTCATCGCTTTGCGACATGTTCGTCGAGTGTGACCCATGAGGCAGCGATCACTTTCCTATTTCTATCAATATCAAAACTTGCAAATTAAATCTATTTATTTCTTCTCTAATAAAATTTGCCTTACGCGCGAATAATGGTTGTATGTACACCACTGGTTAACGGAACATGCACGGGAAATTGCTGAGACCTCGGCAAGTGCTCTTTCAGTTTCTCCAGAAGAAAGATACAACACATTCACTCGTCGCATTTTGCAAAGCCTCAGGAATCACTTACTCTTCAAACACTCTCGCAACATCAGCAAACAATACATCTCTGGTGATCGCTACTCTTGGGGTCCCCCTCTGCCCACCTCCCTGGTGGACTCCGGAATGTGGTGAGGTTAAGTCTCGGATCACATACCTAAAGGCTTTTAAACAGGCTCTAAGACTATTGAAAATTTGATTGAGGTATATCGAGAGTCCGAAGAATTCTCCGACGTGTTAAGCGAAAAGAACTTTTCTGGAAACTGGAGAACTTTTTGCGAAAATCTTAGCTCTCACACCCCTTCTACGGAGATCTGGCGCAAGCTCAAACGTTTCAAGAACCGCCGCCTCGTTTCGCCCTCTCTCCCTATTAATAACTTCTCGGTTAACGGAACCTCTCAAATTCAAGAAGTCATAGATAAATTTTGCTCCCCGACTTGTTCTCCGGGGACATCCACTGTCCCTGATGGGACTCCGGAATCTCTCGCTTGGCTCGATTCATCATTTTCTCTTAATGTGAAATCGAGGGTACTCTCCATGTTGTAAGGGTATCTTCTAATCCTGACCTGGATGATATAAATTATCAAAGCTTTCCCGGATGAATTTTTTTCTTACTTACTCTCTTTACTAAATCTTATTTTTTCATCTTCCATCTTTCCTCGCACTCTATCGTTCACTTAATTCCAAAGCCCCATGGTATGGGCTATCGACTTATATCACTCACATTCTGTATTCTAAAGCTCCTAGAACGTATTTTGAATAGACTTTATTGACTCTCTGAGTCACTCTCCTCACCCTCCTCACTTTTCTATTTCCAATCAACCAGTTTGGATTTTAGTTCTCCCAACCTTACTATCTTGTCACATTCACAAGGCCTATCTCCTTCATCAAGGCACAGTGGCTGTACAGTGCCTTTGACAATGTCTTACCTCATATATTAATCCAAGACTTCATCAATTTGGGTTTTCCCTCTCTTTTTATTAAATTCATCAACAATTTGATTACCTCTCGCAAGGTTCAATTTGTAGTACAGGATCTCTTTCCCCCATCTACCACTCGTGTAAAGGTCACCCTTCAAGGGTCAGTACTCAGCCTTATGTTCTTCAATATTTACCTTAGAGATATCAACGAATCTTAACAGACGTGTATTTGCGGATGACATTGTCATATTTTCCTTCCACACTAATACCAGAGTCGCTCAACAATCAATCGAATGTTTCCTTAATAGTATTCAATTCTTCCTGAGTTCTCCTCCAATAGAGATCTCCTCCAAAACTTAATTGATAATTTTTTCCAAAAAATATAAGATCATATTAACTGCTTGGTTAAACTGCTAGCTTGGGGGAAACTGATATTCTTCCTTCTCCAAACAATTATATTTCTGGGTATAATATTGGACTTCAAATTTTCAGGCAGGAAACATATGGCATATGCAATTAACAAAGGCAAAAAGTTAAACTCTATTATCTCCGCCCTTAGAACTACTTGATAGGGCGCTAGCCCTTTATTTCTTTATATATACAATTCTATGATTCGAACTTCTTTTGAGTATGCTTCTCTTATCTTTGTCTTGAACAATAACCAGATCTTGAACAATAAAGACCTTGAAAAATTATAAAATTATAGGCGCTGCGATTTGGATATCGCGTATTCACCTCAATCAATGTGATGCATGTTGAATCTAAACTTTCACTCTTATACCATAGATTCAAATTTCTCGCCTCCACATATTTCCTTAAAGTTATTTCTATACGGGACCACCCCGTCGTCACAAAGACGACTCTTAGAACTTTGTGACTGTGCCACAACTCTTTCACAATATGCATACCAACTGAAAAGTTTCCCGTCAGCAACCATATTTTTTCGTATGTAACAGTATAAAAATGATATGTATATTACTCCTGCTCTTACTGCTTTTCAGAATTTCTTTTATTCTATTACATGCATTGACTATATTAAACCTTCGCCTAAAGCTCTTAAACTCTTCCGCTCTGGACTTCCCCAATTAGTCCAGCTCGTCTTTGACGTCACCTTTAGAGATCTGATCTCTCAAGCCATATTTTACACGGATGGATCTAAATCTGAAGATGGTACATTTGTCGGCTCTGCAATTTATTCTCCTCAGGTTGATTTGTGACACATGTTCACATGTTTCACATGTTTCAAACTTTCCGCCTCCGCTTCTGTGTTTTCGGCTGAAGCTTGGGCCATCTACAATGCCTTGTCTATAGCTATCCACAGAAATCTGAATCGCATTGCAATCTTCTCAGACTCAAAAAGCGTCCTTGACGCTCTGCGAGAATATAACAACAAAACTAACAACTATATCATAAACTATATACGTGCATTAATTAAAGAGACCAAATTTAGAAACATATTCATAAACTTCATTTGGATCCCATCTCACTGTAGCATACAAAATAACGAGATCGCAGATCAATTAGCCAAGAGGACAATACGCGAGAGTTTCGGATACCAATTTTAAAGCTTACGCTCTGTACTCCGTTTTATTTCATATTCCTAAAAAACATTTGAATGTGGATTTTGAGAGTTTCACCGGAAAGACATCTCATGACAAGGATGTTTTTTACTTTGGTAACTTCTATTCTGAAAATGGTAAACCATGGTTTCATGACTCTTATCTCTCCCGCATCACCATTATCAACCGTTTAAGAAGCAATCATTATAATTTCAAATCAAATTTTTCCGAAAAATAGACAATAGACGATTCTTCTTGCTCCTGCGGCTCCTCCTTTCAAAACTTAGCTCATATAATTTTCCTTGGCCCCATCACAGAATCTTATGTCCTTCCATTTCGTACTGCACTTCGAAGATTAATATCGAATCCATTCGATCCTCTTGAAGCATAAATTCTGCAAGTCTTACGCAAGCCTTCAACAAAAATTTGTTGCCTCTTTGCAAACTTTAATCTCGCATGTGACCGCCTATTATAACTCAAACATTCGTGATATCAACTCGCGGCGCGCGTGCGCTTGCGTCATGTTCGGACTCTCTATCCCGTCCCAGTGGCATTCCGTGTCGTTTGCCCTCTCGCCACGAGAAATGGAGCTTTTTTAGGCTTTGTTTTCAATAACGAATTATTTCGCCTCGCAACACCGAAACCTGCAAGACAACATTATCCAACGCTTACGCACAATTCAACGTCGTGATCTGATCGTATTGTTTCCGTTCAATATATATGGAAGGCAGGAGTTATTAACCAATAAGAAGAAGTTGTGTGCGTTTGACTGAGACAGAATATTAATGTAAGAAATGAATATGCACTGTTATCGACCTTTTTTTATTTGGAATTTAGAAAATTTGTACTATTGACTATATCGGTCGTCACTCCAACATTCCCTTAATTAGAAAATAATAATGATCGTCAATACTATTTACTATTTACTAGATTTAATTCTTATGTTACTGCTATTGCAAGTATTAAATTTTAATTTTACTTTCAATTATCTTCAGGTGGAACAATATAACATTTATTTACTATAATTTCTCAATAAATTTACATAAAATTATTTACATAGAACAAAATTATTTATTATTATAAAATGATTTTTTTTCTGTTTTCAAAAATAGTTATAGCTAAAGAATTAATAAAAATTAGGTTCAGTATATATTGGGTCATCTAAAAAGTATCCGCGGTACTTTGTCACTAGATATATGACCATCAACACACATCTAGTGACAAAAAACCGCGGATACTTTTTAGATGATCCAATATTTTGTTCACAACTTTGTCAAAATTTTTTTCTCCTCGATAGTATAACTTACAATTAGTTACTTGTAATAATTATAAAATATCAGGAAGCACATTTTATTTATATCATTTTATAACCAGCAAGAATATATATACTGGGCTGCGTTTAGGAATTACGTCCAGATAATTCTAAGCTATACATTGTTAGAAATGTAACGAACTTCCTTTACATGTAAATGAAGTTCGTGGTTATGAACGAAATTAAAAATAATGAATGATTTAACTGACAATTAAGTTACAGTAATTACTTAAATGTAATGAACGCGATCATTAAATTTATGAAATTTAATAGACTTTTAATAAAATTTTATGAAAAATACATTAAATTTTATGTATATGTACACAAATATACTTTTTAGTTATAAATACATTAAATTTATTGTAATGTCATGAAATTAAATGCAAATTATGTAACTTAAAATTTAATGAAATTTAAGAACATTTCTAACAGTGGTTATATCACGTATATTATAGCAAAAATGCATCCTAGAGTTATCTAAGTAATTCCTAAATGCAGCCCTCCTCAAAAAAATTATGGCATAGACAAATTTTGGGCAAAAATTGATGAACTTTGATTAACGATAACTTTGCGAAAAATTTTCGTAGAATAACGATTTTTTTAAAAATTAAAACTTGAAGTCTCTAATTTAAGATGTTGTGGTCAGATTTTAAGTTTAATGCATCTCACTTTCACTTAACTCTCAAAATATGAACGTATGTTTGTCATATTGAAAATTGAAAAGTTTGACGGAATACACGAACTTCGTAAAATTTTTTTGGGGAATGTCATTTACAGCGATATAAAGTTCGAACTTTTTCTTTTAATTAAAAAAAAAACCGAATTGTTGCGAAATTTTTTCGAAAAGTTAGCACTTCAAAGTTATCCTTGCATTTTTGACATATACTACTGACATTACTTGTATTACTGGATATGCATCACGATGAGCTGAATGGATTTTGCACAACGTGTTTCTGCATATGTGTAAATATTAGTAAAGCGTGTTGCCTCCGTATTGCTTGATTATTGCTTGCAGTCGATTCCTCATATTAATGCAGGCGGCAGGCCCTAATTTCTTTCTGCGGAATGTCACTAAGATTAAGAGATTTGGCAAGACAATCTGTCAATTTCAGAGACTTATCACAAGCTCTAATACAAATCTGGAATCACGGACGTTCCACATTTTCATAGGCCTAATTTACGTGCACTTATACATATACCAGAGAGAAACCTGAGAGAGGACATGACGGCCCAAAACTGTAATCGCAAAATGCTTGTGGATTACTTGGTTTGCGATTAGATCAATCTTAGTCCCCATTGTGTATGATTTATCCGGCGAGGTTAGATGAGTAAGCACAAGCAATTACTAAAGGAAGTATACCTTTATTTTAAGTCTAATAATAATACAACCATCTTGTCTTAATAACTCTCTTATCTAATTTCTTATATATATTACTAAGAAGAGAAACTCTGTCCTTTAGTTTGGTTTATATGAGGTATTAATTAGTGCCATTAGTGGGAGGATCATTTGACAGTGTACTATCGAAACGATAGATGTAATCTATGCTGACTTATTCTAACCTGAACGGAAGATGGAGATGTGTATCCCCACAGTATTCCCTCCTGAGTTTCTAAACTAATGAAATTTTGAAATATAACATTTATATATATATATATATATATATATATATATAAACGTTATATTTCAAAATTATATAACCTCATAATAAAAATAAAATAAAAAAGGGAAAGAATGCACATTTATGAATCATTACACAATTAAATATGAATAAAATATGCTGCTATTGAAAACTTACAGACTTTTTACTTTTTAATTGGATGGCACTTAAGTTTTTAAAACTGGTCGAGTGTTAATTAAATTGAATGGATCGTTGGATGAACTTATCATACTAGGTTTTGTAAGACTTCGACTGCTTGTGTTGGTGTGCTCCTCCTGTGGAGTGACGAAATATGAGGGCTTTAAGCGCTCAATAGAAACGTTGATTCTTCTACCTTCGACTTCTATTGTAAAAACCTGATCGAATATTCTTTCTATAATGCGGTGCGGCCTTTAATACGGACACTCCAGTGGGTATTTAACAGTGTCATTCTTTAGGAAAGCATGCGTATATGTGTGAAGATCTTTGTATCTGAATGATTTGTTGCGTATATGGTGAGTTGTAGGAATGAGACGAATTCGCTGCATGAACCTGCGAAATGAAAAATTGTGGATCGTTTGGCATGTTCTCATCGAAAAATTTGCCTAGAATTCGAAGAGTTCTTCCGCGGTCGAGTTGATGCATGAATATCTTCTTTATAAGAGGAATGCAGGCCCAAAAGCACGATTGGCAACACATCAGCCCACTCTGCGTTGACTTGACACATAATTGCTGCTTTCAAAGATCTGTACCAGCGTTCTATTAATTCATTAGATTGTTGGTGGTATGCTGTAGTTCTAATGCGTTTTGTTCCGACCAACTTGACTAAGGCGTCGAATAAGGTTGCTGTGGGCCTTGGTCTGTCGTAATGAATTTTAGACGAACTCTAACGAGAGATCTATGTTGTGAAAAATGCTTTTGCGATAGTGTCCGTAATATCGGCTAAAGGTACCGCCTCTGGCTGGAGAAACGATCAATTAGGGTTAAACAGTACTTGAATCCATGTGAAGGTAGCATTGGTTCGATTATATCCAGGTGATCGAAATGCGCATCTGGTACCGGAAGTTTTTTAGAGAGTAAACGATTGTGGCGAGCGATCTTTGCTTGTTGGCAACGAAGACATGCTCTCGCCCAGACGACGTCTTTGTTCATATTGATTTAAACGAATTTTTGCGCAATGTGTCGTCTCATATCCCTTCCACTTGAATACGACAATCCATGTACCATGTCAAAAATGCGTTGTAGAGTCATTGGAATGGACGGATATTGTCTTGCGAACAGTCGCAGTACAGACTAGCATTGGTTTCAGGTAAAAAAAACTTTCGCAGCTCTAAACTAGATGAAGGAGATTGCAGCTCTTGCTGTAATTCTTCGTCTGCTTGTTCGCGTGCCAACAAGTCTTCCGTGTCGACGATGACAGGCATTATGATTAAATTGATTCTTGATAGCATGTCTGCAACTATATTCCTGTCGCCTGAAATGTGGCGAATGTCTGTTGTAAATTCCGAGATGTATGTTAGCTGACAACATTGCCTTAGTGAAGCTGGGTCGAGTTTTTGCGAAAAGATGAAGATGAGTAGTTTATGATCGGTGATCATAAAGAATTTGCGGTCTTCCAGCATGAAACGGAAATGTTTAATTAATATGTAGGTCGCGAGAAGTTATCGTATGCGTTGTAGTTACACTGCGCTGGAGTAAGCTTTCTGGAAAAAAAACTTAATGGTTTCCAAGTTTGATTCTGCAATTGCTGCAGAATGGCGCCTATCGCGGATCCAGATGCGTTGGTCTATAATGAAAATTGCGCCGATGTATTTGAAAATACGAGAAGTGTGGCACTGACAAACCGTCTTCAAGTTTCTTAAAAACGGTTTTATTTTCCGTAGTCCATTCAATTCAAGTTTGTCCGCTCTGTTTTAGCCTAGTGATCGCTTCTTTTAACGGAGATTGTGCGCTTGCGTACAACGACATTAGGTATAAATCTATGATAAAAATTGACCATACCCAAAAATTTACTTCTTCTTGAGCTTCTTGATGTTTTGTGGCTTTAGAAAATTTTGAATAGTTCCGATCTTTTGTGGTGATATTGCAAGGCCGAAATGTGATGACCAAGAAATGAAACTTCCGATGACCCAAAAACACATTTAACGGTATTGATAGCTACGCAGAATTCTTGCAAACGCTGAAATAATTGTCTTAGATGTTCATAATGTCCCTCCGGAATTTTGGATGCTACGATAATATCGTTCAAATAAGCATAACAGAACTTGAGTCCTCGAACAACTTCGTCCATAAACCTTTGAAAGGTTTGGATTGCGTTGCGCAATCCAAAAGTCATGAATGGGAATTCATATAGCCCAAAGGGTGTTATTATCGCCGTTTTGGGTATGTCCTCTTCTTTGACTGGAATTTGTTGATAAGCGGACGAGATCGATTATTGAAAATACAGTTGCCCAGTGTAAAAATTGTACGCAGTAGAAATGGAATCGGGTAACAATCTAGTTCTGTTATGGCGTTAAGTTTGTGGAAATCACCGCATGACCTCCAGTCTCCGGTTTTCTTTGGAATTAGATGCAGCGGGTTGGTCCAGGAACTCTTAGAAGGACGACATAATCCTTGCAACATGAATTCGAATTCGAGCTTCGTTGCTTTAAATTCGGGAGCAAGACGACGAGCTTTTGCTGTGACAAGTTGACCTTTGATTATAATGGCGTGCGTCACATCGTGCTTAATGCTCTTCGGAACTACTTGACACTTCGTACAATCTCTGGAAATTGAGTAGTTATCGTATATTGTGTTGGTTTTTTGAAAACGGCTTGTAAAATGGAAATGCTGTCTAATTGCCCGGATACATTTAGGCTCGTGCTACCATCAATCAATCTTCTTCGGCGGATGTTAAAAGATTAACTAAAATGTAAAAAAATCTATGCCAAAGATAGATTTATTTATATTCGCCAGGCGAAAAGGTCATTGGAATGCACGGCGTAGTCCAAAGTCCAATTGAAGTAGTCAATTGAAGTAGTAAAATTCGATTTTTTGCGTTTCTTTCCTGGTGAAACAAGGATGACGGAAACATAAGAAAATTCTTTTGAGAGATGCGGTCTGTAATAAATAGACGGCATATGATCAAATCCGGGATATCAGCCGTTGTTGACACTCCGGTCTCTAGTTTTCCTTTTTTTTGTCGGATTTGTCATTCCAACCACACGGCGAAGTACACTTTTTGGCTTTCTGACCAAAGCGTTTGTGGTATCAACAGTGTCCAGAACTTGCTGATGCGGATCTTTCGCGTCGCCGAGGAGATGCCTTATGACGTTTTGATTTCATGCGATCTAGTCTTTTGATAATTTTATAAAGTTGGCCTTCCCAGAATGATGTTCCTGCAGCTATGGAAGTAACTTCAAGGCAAATGTTAGTAGAAACTATGTCGTAAATCCAATCCGCCATTGTTGCGAGCTTTTCTAATGAATCCTCACTAGTAGAAAGTGACTGTTTGCGTATTAGTTGGGAGACGTTGCATCCATAGAGATTTGAAAAGTTCATCTTTGTGAATACTTTGTTTTGTGCGAGGTCTCTCATGTGTCTTAAAAGACGAGACGGACATTGATTGCCGAGTTCCGTCTGATTTAATAATGTAAAATTTTCAGACGTTTCGCTATCTTGAAACTTCCTCAAAATGCGTAATGCTTTAATGTTTCGTACTTATTAGATGCAAGAGGATTTGTGACTAATTCACTTACCTCAGTTAGTATATCTACATCTGTAGCGCATGATAGAATTTGATGAGGTCCTACGTGGATTCCGTTCGTTGCAAACTGCGCTTTCATCTGAATAAACCATATTACCGGTTTTTCCTTAGAGAATTTTGGAGGACGGATACTAACGTGTCCTACTTCTTGAGCAGGATCGCCGGAATTATTTTCCGCCATTGCGAGCGAATTAAATGTTTTTTTTTAAACGTCGGAGTCACCAATGTAGGGGATTACTTGGTTTGCGATTAGAATCAATCTCAATTCTCACTGTGTATGATCTATCCGGCGAGGCTAGAGTAAGCACAAATAATTAAAGGAAGTATATCTTTATTTTAAATCTAATAATAATACAACCATCTTGACTCAACAACTCTCTTATCCAACTTCTTATACATACACACACACACACACACACATATATATATATATATATTGGGAGTACAAATTAGTTCGGTCCGTTTTTTTGTGTTCAAAAATGCATTTATTTCAAAACAAAATGAATGAACAGATTAGTTAAAGTATTGTCCATCGCTGGCTATTACTTTTTCCCCATCTCTCAGGCAATTTTCGAATTCCATCTCGAAAAAATGACTCGTCTTTGGACGCGATCCAATTTTGGAGAAGTGAACCGATGACTTGCCAAATCGTGCTGCATCCTTCGGAACAACCAGTAATCAGAAGGAGCAATGTCCGGAGAATACGGCGGGTGCGGTAAAATTTGAGCATTTCCAAATATTTTTTTACGACTTTTGCGACATGAGGCCGAGCGTTGTCATGAAGAAAAATAATTTTATCATGTCTTTGCTCGTATTCCGGCCGTTTTTCTCGCAATGCACGGATCAAACGAATCAATTGTAGCCGATACCGATCGCCCGTAATGGAATCGCCAGGTTTTAGCAGCTCATAGTAAACAACACTCTTTTGGTCTCACCAGATATAGAGCATGATCTTCGAATCATGAATGTTTGGCTTTGGTGTTGATGTTGAGGTCGATGGCAACGATTGACCGGGCTTAGCGTAGTATTTTTTCTTCTTGGGGTTGTCGTAGAATATTCCACTTCTTATCTCCAATCACAATCTGATGCAAAAAACTTTTTCTTTGTTGTCTTTGAATCAGCTGTTCGCAAGTGAAAAATCGCCTTTCAACGTCTCTCGGTTTCAGTTTATAAGGCACACAATTTCCTTGTTTTTAAATTATTCCCATGGCTCTCAATCGTGCAGAAACGGCTTGTTGAGTTACTCTCAATAATTCTGCAAGCTTCTCTTGCGTTTGACTCTGATCTTCTTCGAGTAACTGCCTCTAATTCTTTGTCTTCGAATTTTTTTGGCTGTCCAGAGCGAGGCTTGTCTTCAACACTGAAATCTCCATCCTTGAAACGTCGAAACTATTTCCTACATGATTTATCAGTTGGAACAGTGTCACCATAAACTTCGACAAGCATTCGATGGGCTTCAGCTGCACTTTTCTTCCAATTAAAGCAGAAAATTAGAACTTCCCGCAAATGCTACTTGGTTAACACAAAATTCGACATTTCAAACACAGTAAAAATCAAGGTTTTTGTATGAAACTCAAAGTGATATAAACTGAATATTATTAGCAGATGTCTAACCTCTCTGAAAATGCCAAAATCAGCTGTCACTATGAACCATTCACAACAGCCGGTGCCATCTTTTGGAAAACGGACCGAACTAATTTGTACTCCCAATATATATTACTAAAGAAGGGAAACCCTATCCTTTGGTTTGGTTTACACAAACGTATTAATCAGTGCCACTATTGGGAGGATCATTTGACAATGTACTACGGTAACCTGAATGGGAGATGTATATTCCTACATGCTGCCGCGCATTATTGCTCTCTGACAAATAAAGGACTTTGATTGGTCCATTTCCTTATGCGTTATGTGTTATGCGTTATGCAAGAGTACTCCCCATCTTAGGGTACACCATCCACTTTTCAAGACTGGAGATAATAGGTTTGTTCGCGTCACATGCTCCAATATGTTTCAACATGTTTCTACCAGTTCTTACTCACTCTAACGAGCGCTTTGAGTGAGTGGGATCTATAGTTGGAAGAAATAGGAACATGTTGAAGCATACAACGCGAACAAACCTAATAAATCAATATTTATAAATATAATTTTTTTTATCAAAAAAAGTTGCTATGTAATTAACATCCACTTTGTCAGAAAACAATAGTGCGCGGCAGCATTTTGTGATTACAGGTAAAGTCAGCTAGATTAACAATAGCTGCGTTCAGTAATGCAAATCTGAGAGGCCGGAGTATTCTTATATTATAGCATATGTCACGTGCACTGTAGAAAAAGAGCACTCCGACGCCTCAGATTTGCATTGCCGAACGCAGCTAAAGTACCTCGAATTGTTGCCATTTTGGCTCCATAATGCGCGGTTATTCAAAACTTTAGCCTCTTTCGCTGCAATTCGTTTTTGCAATTTTTAACAGAACAATCGAGTATTTTTGATAATAATAGAATCAGGTTTTTCTTCTTCTAGAGCCCTGTATGGATTTCCGACCTTTTAATAGAGTCAGAATAGTATTTCGACGCCATTTTGGCTCCAAATGCTAATTCAGTGAATTTTCTCAACGCGGTACTTTGTTAATCTAATGACTTTAGTTATAGGTTTAGGTCATCATATCCTCTTTCAGGTTTTTCTTTGCATGTACTAACTAGTAACTTTATATTAAATTATTTTAATTTTAGCGATGTAATTCAAAGAATGTTGGTACAATATGTACATATCAAAATAATTAATTAAATACACATCTCGTATATATGTTTACACGTCGAAATTAAGACCTTAAACATTTAAGATACCTTAACACGGCATTGACAGACTGATATATTTCTTTGTTATTAATTTTGTTAAAACTACTACTCTGTATACAAAAATCGGCTCAAATCGTTTCGTATCGCGACTGTGATTAGAGAATTTCTATTCTGAGACTATTTCTCTTTCTTTCTATTAGTTTCTCTTGTACTACAAATGCTCCGTTTATTTTATAAATCTATGGTATTCATAGTCGATTCTTATATTTGAAGATGTTTTAAGTACAATTTTAAAATGTCATAAGCCAATCAGAAGACGGTATTTATAGTCCGTTTTTATTTCAAGACTGCTTGAATAATATTTTAAGACGCTAATACGGTCCTTTGCCTAGTTCATGACTTAAAACTGTACTTAGAGAGATAGACTAAAACCCGTATCAGATTACTGACTTTGCAAGTCGATTCGACTGCCAACTCTGACTGCCTATCAATAATGGATCAATCACAACAAGAGTGATTCAATGTGATTGGTCCATTATTGATCGGCAGTTAGAGTTGGCAATCAGGTCGGCTTGCAGAATCGATAGTTTTCCTAATAGTACAAGCGTCGATTGTAAGTTGACTTTGCTAAGTCAGGCCTTTAGAGTCGACTGTAAGTCGATTTTGTACAGACGTCCTTCTAATATCGACTTTAGAACGTCTAGTGCGATTTACGCTCACAAAGTTTAAATGTGAAATCATTTCGTCCTTGTTGTTTAACTATAGTTAAACAAGGATGAATGCTGTTCATGAGCGTTGTGAACATGAATCGGATCACAGTCTAGAATAGTTGACTTAAAGTCGGCTTGCAGTCATCTTTAAAGTGGGACATTGTATGACTTAGAGACGTCTCCAAGTCGTCTAAAGTCGACTTACAGACGTCCATTTTTCAGACGAAGCTATAGTCGACTTAGAGTCGATTTTGTGCTGTTAGGATACTTACGTTCAAGTTGAGTTTGATATATATTAAGTTTGATGCCCATTTCCATCAACGTAGATTAAGTTTAATCTCGGTTCAACATACTCTTCGTCTTTTTCTAATTCTAAAAATTGAACCAAAATTAAAGTTGGTAGAAATCTACGTTGATAGAAATGGGCATGATATATATGAATGCGCATCATACGTATTATAGAATATGTATCAAACTTACATAATACCTTTAACATAATCCTAATCTCTAATTTATTAATCTTATTGACTAAAAAACAATGTTTTTAGATTTTTGAAGTTTTGAAGTACTATGTTGCTGATTGAGAATAACTCCAAAAACTTTCCAATTAGATTAAAAAATGTAGTTTACAAATAAAAAATGGAAAGGAAATAATATTGAAAATGTAAGTGCAGTATATACATAAATTTGGTATACAATGATATTAATTCGTTGTAATTTTTACTCTTATAGTGCGGATTTAATTTGGAAGTAAATACATATAATCTGATTATTCCATAATTTTCTAATTAGATTTCAATATTGTTGTATTTTAAATTGTTAAGGCTCCTGACTACTCAAGAACTCTGTGTTGACGGTGGTGACACAGAATCAAACGGCGGTCTGGCAAAACTGGTAGCTACACACTTAAGCACGAATCCATGTCCGTATGCTCGCCTGCGGCGCGCCGAGAGTGAACGAGCCAGCTCCTTCTCACATTAATCACTTGTTTCAACCGAAAATGCTTTCTCGGTCGCTCGGCGGCCCTAGGCATCAATAAAAGATGGGAGGCATTCTAAATAACATATTTATAAATTATAATAAATTGTAGTAATAATGTACTCCTTCCACATTACTCTAGAATAGATATAAATCATTTTAAAACGCAACAATTTACGAGATATTTAATTGTTTACGATTTTTCATGCGTGTTATATATATATATATATATATATAACACACACATATATATATATATATACATATGTGTATACATATATATACATATATATATATATATATATATATATACAGGGTTGGCCATATTCGACGGAAAGATCTGGCAACACTGTAACTTTTGACAGAGATGTTAGATCGAGTAACGACGTTTCCCATGATTGAAAAAAAAAACATCTTTCCGTCGAATATGGCCAACCCTGTATATATATATATATATATATATATATATATATATATATATATATAGTATACCTCCCGTTTATAAACTCGAGTAGCAAGAATAGTTTAGTAGAAGTAGAATTTTATCGGAAAAAAATTATAAACCACCATTTCTCTTCACGAAAGTCTCGAAATGCCATCAGAAAAGAAATGCATATGTTTGAGACTCAAGACTTGTGAAGAAAATATGCGAAAAAAAATCGAATAGTTGCAAAAAACATGTTTTTCGCTTATAAAATGAAAGATATTGATGATGGAAAAAAATTCGGTATAAAAAGTGTAGATATTCGAAATATCTATAAAATGAGACATAGAACATTAAAATCAATCTATCAGAAAAACAATAAAAAAACAGTTTTTAGGTTTTTTTTTTCATTTGGTCTCAGTTCATTAAGATTTAAAGCTTTGAAATTCTCGTAAAATGTAGCTCTCGTAATGACAAATCTAACCCTGAAAAAGCCTGAAATGTTCATTAGTTTTTGCAAAAAGCCATTTGTTCACTAAAAACCTGTCTGCGGAAAATTTAATTTCTTCATCTTTGAGCAGTCGCATAGCAATTTACAAGGATGATTTTTCTTCTTCGACAGTTGAACTATGTCACGTACACTTAATAACAAAACGATTTTTTGCAGTTAAACTAATATAAAATGATTTTAAAAAGTGAATATCTTTTTCTATAAAAAAATGGAAATGATTTCGTTAATATGCATCATATCAAATAGTCATGTGAAGCATTCGAAAGCTGACATTTTTCTACGAATTTAAAAAAAAAAAGATTACCCTCCGATTATTAGGAGCCGAGATAAGATTTTTTTTTCAAAAAATTGCTGTGACACTAGTTTTTAAGATTAATGCCCGTTTCCATTAAAATAGATTAACTTTAATCTCGGTTCAACTTACTATTCGTCTTATTCTACTTCTAAAGATAGAAAATAATCTAAAGATAGAAAAAGAAATAGAAGAATAAGTTGAACCAAAATTAAAGTTAATCTACGTTGGTGGAAATGTGCATAAGAGCTCCGTCTGATACTAATTTGTCAAGGAAGAATTGAATTTGCTGTTAAAAAAATCTCAAATTGTAACTATGAAATTTTTAGTTTAGAAAAAATTTTTTTCTTTCTTGAATTTTTATTTTTCCGATTTATTACTAAAAAATCTCGTTTTAATATGGAATATATGTCTGATTAACAAATTTAAATTACATTAGTTATGTCATTTAATATTCTGTAAAAAGTGTCCCATTGAATAATTAAATGTATGCAATTATCAGTACAAAATTATTTTTATGAATTTAATTGCATATAAATATGACATCTAAACAAATAATTAATAAGTAATTTGTTAGCGTAACTGTTAAAGATATAACTACTAACTTTTGCAAATATAAAAATAAATTAGTGTTACGTGAAAAATATATTTTGCAACTATATTCAACAGTTACAACTTAATTCAACTACAACAATTGTAATAGTTACAATTTAATTCAACTAACATTTAATTGTCCAATTGGACATTTTTTACATATTAAATAAAGAAACATAGTTAATGTGACTTAAATTTGTTAATCAGATATGCACTTTATACTCAAACGTGATTTTTTAGTAATAAATCAAAAAAATAAAAATTCAAGAAACAAAGAACTAAAAATTTCATGGTTACAATTACTTTGCGAAACATTTAAATTTAAGCTATTAAGGTTAAGGGGATGCTGGAGTATCCTGTTTTATCCATTAATTATTAAAGATTCTTTTCTCTTAATATGTTTATGGATTGAAAAATCCTTCTCCATAATTAAAGTATCGACAACAATGCAATTCGCCAGCTATATTTGAATATGAAAAATGAAAGAAAATTGAAGACTTACAATTTTGTTATCGGGTTCTGTAGTCAACACGTCACTATATGTGTTGCATATAAAAGTTTCAGATCTTGCATGTTCATAAAAAGTAACTAGCGAATTGTAGAAAACCTGAAAGAATAATCCTATGCTTTTAGAAACAAGGGGTATTATAAAGGGTTTAGTATAAAAAAAAGAGTATCCAAAAATTTCGTTTGTATATTACGAGTGAAATTGACGTGAAGCCATGAGTATTTTAGCCAAGCAGTATTTTAGTTTCGCGATATTTCGATAGCGGCGCTGTCATGAAAAGTGCGTGAATTATAGAAATGATCTGAATTATCGACCTACTCAAGCCCATATCAATAAACATTTTCACATGGTCAAAGTTTTTTCTTTTGAGAGAAAAAATAATAATATAATAAAATAAATATGATATTAGTTATTTCAATTTTGTTGAAATAATTTCTTCATAAACAAGAAACGTACCATATTATTTACATATGAATACAAATGAAGATAATTATTTTAATTGCACTGTTCTGTCTTTTACATACATTTTATTTAGTAAATTATTGATGCATATATTGGGTCATCTAAAAAGTATCCGCGGTTTTTTGTCATTAGATGTGTCACTTGATGGTCATATATCTAGTGACAAAGTACCGCGGATACTTTTTAGATGACCCAATATATATATATATGTGTGTATGTATAATAAACATACATATACACGCGTGTGCGTATGTATGCGTGTGTGTGCGCGCGCGTGTGTGTGCATATATACAACACATGTCTAAACTTTATTTACTGAATTATTTACACGTACATATATCAGGGCGATGTGTGTTTCGGTTGAGCTTCGATTCTGCTCGGATGTCGAAACGACAAGCGGCAGACGTATAAATGAAATTTTCGAATACTCATTGCTCTTATATTAAAGCTTATAACTCGTTTCTGCAAGCATAGTATTGTTCTTTAAGGTTTTCTGTAAATCGCTAGCTACTTATTTTAAACGTGCAAGGTCTGAAATTATTGTATATAGTAAAAATGTCGACTTAGTAAGAAGCGTCATTTCTCTTATCGCGCACAAGCGAAGTAGTGTTATTTAATTACAGAAATGGATTGAATCATTGTATAAACCAGCAATATATTATCGGTTGGAAACGCTATAATAATAATATATTTTTGTATATAGAAATATATATCAGAATCGTTATTTAGAAAAGGAATCATGCGTCCTTGCTGCATCGGCAATGATGCCAAACCAGAATCGATAGAAATCACATTCTTGAATTGCAGAACGAATTATTGAAACAGGAGTACGACAGAGTGAGACAGAGAAAAAAACAAAAAAGAATAGAAACTCCGATTGTAATCGGTGAGACTCGAGCTGGGCTCATTGATCGAAACAGCGAGTCTTCCTTCAGAGTCTCTCTCTCTCTCTCTCTCTCTCTCTCTCTCTCTCTCTTTTTCTCTCTCTCCCCCCCCTCTCTCTCTAGGGTCGCTTGTTTTTAGCGACCAAAAATGATTTCTGGGAAATTTCGGCCGCTCAACGTGTATAATTAAGAGGAGAAGGAACATTATGGATAACATATAAGTTTTAATAAATTATACTAATCCTATATCCCTCCAATTTATGTATAATAGCAAAAATAATTACAAAACACGATAATTTAGAGATATTGATATTTTCATGATTTTCCATGAGCATTATATACCACGTTCATAATGATTCGCACGATCTCGACGTGGTCTCGCGCGTAAGGTGCAAGATCTGAATGTTAGAGATCCCATGATCAATTCCTTTTTTCTTTTTTCATAATTTTTTTTTAAATAAGTGATATTGTTAATAAACACATATTACAGAGAGGCTAAATATATTATATTTTTATTTAATTATTGGAATTATATGTGTATTTTTAAAAGTTTTAAACCGACAATTGTAGCAAAAAATAATTCGAAAAATAGTATGCGTTGAATAGATAAAAAACCAGTATTTTTATATGTAAATGAGATCTGTTTATCCTTTAGAAAAAATCCGAAAAGAAATCATGTTTCTGTAATAATGTTACGTTTGATGTCGATTAATACTTTCTGTAAAATGTTTTTTTTTATAACTATCATCCGAATGTATGAAAATTCTGATAATGAATCAAATCGCAAAAGTGTAATGATTAATATAATTATAAGGATAATGTCAATATAATTTTATAATTAACAAATCAAAAAGCCTTTATATGTGCCTTTATATGCAATATACAAATAATTTTTTATTTATTGAAGTGATTCGATATTCTTCCTATAGTTATTGGAGTACATGTTAAATTTTGGACCGATTTTTGAAGCATCGTCTTCTTTTCCCCCGCCGCCGCCGCTCAATGCTCGACGACTGAGCCGCACCAGATCGCGCGCGGATGTGTATCTCATAAGCGTTGTACTAAGAAATATGTTGCGACCGTACCTTCCGTACATTTCAAATTATCAATTCTTTACTTTCTTTAATCTTCTGTGATGTCTTCTTTATTCAATATGCCTTCTTTATTCACATATTGAATAAAGAAGACATCGCGAAGTTATTGGAGTTAAGTCATCATTCCAGTTAAGTACAATTACGCATCTCATTCTGTATCGACTCTTATTAGCCTTAAATTGATATTATCAGTATTCTATATTAAAAGATATTACATTTTATGGCACATAAGCATGGTCAGTAACTCTTTGAAAGAAAACCGAATGTATCATAAAAATAATAAAGTAATATTTTAAAAGTACATTATATTCAATAAAATGTATTTATTTATTAATATGATGTTCAATCATTATTATTAAGAAAATAATAATTATGTAGGAAGGAAAATATTTTCATGATAATTTTCATGCTAAAATGTTGTCATGTTATCATGATAATTTTCATGTTGGAAGGTATGGTAGCAGCAGGTATGTTTCTTATACTGTGACGCTTCTGAGATATACGTCCGCGCGCGATCCAGCGGTTCAGCCGTCGACTGTTGAGCGGTTGTAAAAGAAAAATAGGCAGTACTTCAGAAATTGGTAACTATTGTAGTTCCGAGCACACTGAAGTACACATATAATTTCTATAATTTTATAAAAATATATTTGGAGTAATATGTTCATTAATAACGTTATTTATTTAAAAAAAAAATCATGAAAAAAGGAAAAAGCAGGATTGAACATAGGATCCTCAACATTCTGATCTCGCCCGAGACCACGTTGAGTTTTTGCGGATCGCCTCCATGAACGCGGTACATAAAATATACGGAAAATCGTAAACTATATCTCGTCAACTATCACGTTTTGAAATCATTTTTGTTATTATACGTTGAGAAAGTATACGATTAACCCTTTCACTTACAATATCGTGTGAGACTCGTGGTAAAGAAATCGGGCCAAATACGAGTATCATTGGTGAGAGCCATGGTACGTCTATCGAGCCAAACGTAAACAACACGTACCAGGCTGTTAATTATGGCACGCGTCATCGTAATCGTAAGGCAAAGGGTTAATATAATTTAATAAATACATAATTTAATAAAAATTATGTATTACCTAGAATGTCTTTTTCCCTCTTATAATATACGGTCGAGATCGCCGAGAAAATATTTTCGATCGCTAGAAGCGACCACAGAGAGAAGGACAGAGACAGACTTATTGTTTTGCTAGACGAGCCCAGTTCGGCGTGTCCGCGTGGAGATTCACCGATTACAATCAGAGCTTCTATCCGTTTTATTTTTTCTTTGTCTCGCTCGAAACAACAGAAATTAAAAGAATTTTAAATCACAAACACGGTTGCCAGTTCTCCGTTTTTTTTTGACAGACTTCGGTTTCTTAGATTAATATTCAATACTCCAGCATATGTAAAAATCTCCAATTTTTATCTGCTGGAGTATTAAATATTAGTCCAAGCAATCGAAGTCTGGCAAAAAAAAAATTTTGTATTAAATTATATTAATCATATATCTTTTTCATTAACGTATAATAATAAAAATGATTTCAAAACATAAACATTGATGAGATATATATAATATAGTTTACGACTTTCCATGCGCTGTATGTATCGCGTTCGTCGAGGTGATCCGCAAGAACTCAACGTGGTTTCGAGCATTGGGTGCAGCAAGATCAGAATATTGAAGATCTTATGTTCGATTCTGCTTTTTCCTTTTTTTTCATAAGTTTTTTTTTTATTAAATAACGTTATTATAAACATATTACTCCAAATATACTTTTTATAAAATTACAGAAATTATATACGTGTACTTCAATGTGCTCGAAATTAGTTGTGCATTTTGGGCCGATTTCTGTCTACTTTTCCTTCACAACTGCTCGACGCTTGACGGCCGAACCGCTCACGAGCGGACGTGCATCTCAAGAGCGTCACAGTATAAAAAACATGCTACGACCATACCTTCCAGCAAATTGTCATGAAAATATTTTCCTTTCTACATAATACTGTATTTTCTTAATAATGGTGATTGTAATATAGAATTTTATTTTACCGCGTCATATATCTGGTCATCAGTATTTTTTTTTAGTGGAATAAACCTGGAAAATGCACTTAAATGACGTATCAATAATAGAACTTCAAAGATAATAAAGTTTTTACAATAACGTGGGTTTAGATACGGTGAACGCCTTTTCTTAATTAGTCGCTAAGAAGATAATGTGACCATGATATCGATTATGTATCTTTTTTCTTAAAGTGAAAAGTTAAAATTTTTGTATGTATGTGTGTATATGTATATGCATACATATATCATTTTGCTGTACGCGTAGAAAACAACGGTGTTATACGAGTCAATTAGCTGTAACCAGAATGACTCGCGTTCACAGTATCGTTGCCGCGCAACTGTACTGTCAATTCAGTGTAGTATGGTAGTGTTGTACACACATCCATATGTGTGTGTGTGTGTGTGTGTGTGTGTGTGTGTCTGTATGTGTATTTATACAGTGTTTTGTGTCCACAAAATAGAAAAAATATAACAGGAAATTGTCTGCCTTTGGTAAGAGAAGGTTATGGGTGATTTCTAACAAGCGAGTACAATAATTCACTCAGTACAATATAGTAATTATCTCATCCTTGTATTGACGAACAAGATTGTAATGCACCGTGTCATATTGTGTCTCTTGTTGGAAAGCATTCTATAAAACCAAAATGGGAAAGGTTAGCATCTTTACGTCATTCGTGAAAATATCACTTTTATTTATCATACAAGTGATATAGTTAAATGTTATAACAATAAATTGTGCTTTGCCTAATTATGATCCAATGTCAGAGGTGTTCATCGTGGGCTGATTATTTTTAATTTATTGCCAGAGGCGTTAATCGTGAGCTGGGTAGCTATAACAAAATGTCATAGCTATAAATCGTGCTTTAGTTAGTTATAGACAAATGTTATAGAGAAATGTGAATAGATGCATTATCATGATGGAATCAAAAACTGATTGCTTGACATGACCGAAACAAAGAAACTAATGAAGAAAAAAAAACTGAATATCAGTAAACAGCTTCTTTGAAACCTTACAACTTTTGTCTGAAGCGTTTTTTCTAAAAACGTTATGTAATGGCCTTATAGCACATGGATGGCCAATAATTGAATCGCAGAACGTGAATCATAGGTCAACGCATTATATTTTGGCGTGCATATCGATACAAGTACAATTCACATTCCTTTACGATTAGTTATAGTCACCTTTATGTTCAGCTCCCAAAACTCCGGGGTCTTTTTGGACACCTTATATAATATATATATGTTATACACATATATATATATATATTAGGTGTTGGAATTAATTCGTAGCGTTTTTTAATGAAAGAATGTTATTTATTTCACATGAGCATTAAAAAATACATTAATGAAAGTACTTCCCATCACTTGTAAAACGCTACGAATTAATTCCAACACCTAATATATATATATATTAGGTCATTTAAAAAGTATCCACGGTTTTTTGTTCAATTTTTGAATGAAAAAACCGCGGATACTTTTTAAATGACCCAATATATATTATAATAAATATTGCACATACATATGTAGCTATTCCATCTCTTTATTATGTTTAATGAGCCTTTTATAATTATAAGCCATAAATCAGTCATAAATAAAAAGTCAGACGCTAAAAATTGATTATGATTGATCAATTTTTAGCTTCTGACTTCTGATTTGTAATTAATGGCTTATTATAGAAGGCCCATAATAAAGAGAGATAGAAGTTACTCATACTTAGCTTTTCATGCAGATATAATATATAGGCACATTAGTGAATATTAGAATTATATTTTATGTGTATTATGATGTACACACATTACAAAACATAAAATATATTTCTAATTCATATTCACATATGTGTGTAGCTACTTCATCTCTTTTTGTCACGTAACAAAAAGGTATACTGATGTCCTCTTTTTTCTACGTTTAATAAAAAGAGATATGTTTTTTTATGGTCAACTATACAAATATTAGTAATATATGCTTTTATATTTTCTATATCAGAATATACATACAACTAACATAAATCAAAGCAACGAAAGTCAACGCAAATGATCAGACGTAACATCTTAAAAAAAAATCAAATTACGAATCTTCTGATAAATCCTCATTTTATGTGTACATATATATGCATTATATATATATATATACAGGATGGCATGAATATACGGCCCCACTCGTCCCGAGCAGGTAGAATGGACTAAACTGAGTAGAAAAGTCCTCTACCATTTTATAATGCTCGCAATAATTAACGAGATATTAACGTTTAAAGATAGCCGAATACGCGCGTCCGCTCGACTTACTATTGTCGAAGGTATGGCCCACCAAGCAAACGGCGCGCGAGTCGTGAGGAGCGGGAATGGCTTAGCAGGCGCGCCGTGTCATTTGAGCTTAGATGCTCGCGACGGTAAGCCCCGCTCCTCGCGGCCCGCGCGCTCGGTGGGCCGTACTTTACAATTTTAATATTGCATATTTAAACATAGGGAATGCATAAACAGCTTAACATTGATAACTTCTATCTGCAACATATGTATATTCATATATTATAGTATACATATATACAATATTGTATAATACTGCCTATATATGTATTATATTTAAGTATACACACCACTAATATTTAATATGATTAACTTCTACATCTTTTTATTAAACATAGCAAAAAATAGTATAGCTACGTATATTATATGTGTAATATATCTATGTATATAATATATATCATATCCTGACTTAAAATGACATTGTACGACAGGAAAAATGCTATTAGGGCCATGTGTCAATGTACATTGTCAATATTGAAAATCTATAGTTATATTTTCAGTACTCAATATCAGTACACAGTCGTAGTATTACTTTTTTCTGTGATCAATATCATTTTAGGATTTAATCAAGATGTAACATGTATTATTATATCAATATATGGACATGTGTTTCATATGTATGTATATTAATTATTTCCAGACACCCTATATATATATATGTGCGAGAGCACACCGCGCGGAAAGATTCGAGTGAGAAAACGGCACAAGGTTGATATGATACGTGACAGTAAAGAGAACTCCCTTCTTTTAATTTAACAAAAGAATTTTCTTTAATATGCACAGTTACAAATCCAGAAAATATAATTAATTAAATATTAGATTAACAGAATGTTAAATGCGGTCACCTTTTCCACATTGTAGTTGGAATCGCGGTGATGGAAAATCTCGGCGATTTTCTCGGCACTTCTCGAAAAGATTCGTTTTATAGCGGTTTTCACTAAGCGGTTAGCACGGCGGTTTTACAAAGCGATATAGTAGCGAGACTATGACTCTAAGAACTTTAAGAAGTCTAAAACTCTAAGAAGTAAGCAATCTAAGCGGTCTAAGCAATCTACCCAGGAGGAACCGGCGAGATCGAGGCATTTATTGCTTTCGGTCTGGGCTTTCTTCTTAGGAGAAATTCAATGAAATTTTGCCACAATCGTAATTATTACGTAGCATTGGTTGTACAAAATTGATTGGTGCTTTCGATTCTTTTCTAACGACGTTCAACGTAACAGTCATGCGCGACAGAAAATCCGTACGTGGGATTGGTGACAGCGCGTGACGTATTCGTCGGAGCGCGGCGCTCGCGTGCGCGAATTGAATTGTTCTAGAACTTTCGATTGTCCGTTGCCGGTGCCTGTTTGCGTGTACCGAATTGTTTTGAAAAGACTAAAGAACGACGAATCCCTGACTTTGACGAGGCTTAATGTCAGGCTTGAGATGAAATCACGAGCTCGCCTTGTGCGTGTGTTCAATAACAATTACTGTCGGTCGATCGAAGGAGTTCTTACCTTTTTTTTCGAATTACCGATCTCAAACAATATATATACAGGGTGTCTGGAAGTAATCGCCAAATATTTCATGGGCAGGTAGACTAAACTGAGTCGAAAAGTCCTCTATTATTTTGTAAGTTTCTCCAATAGTTAATGAGATATTAATCCTTAAAAATAGCTGAATACGCCTGTCCGGCCTACTATTGCGAAGTGTATACATGCCCCGCACCGCGCACACCACCGCGAGCCTTCATAGGACAATGCGCTTGTTAGGCTATCCCCGCTCCTCACTGTTCGTGCGCCAAGCGATCAGTAGGCATATCCAATGCTTCACACTATTTGATATGATGCATAATAAATTATTTTATTTTTTTATATCGAAAAAAATATCCACTTTTTAAAGTCGTTTTATAATACGAAGATTATGCGTTTCGCGGATTTCCTCCGTGTCCAGATCCATTCTTAGAATGCCAATGTTTCGTAAACCTTGTAGTCCACTTCATCAGGGCGAGGAGCATCCTGATACTGAGCTGTTCCTCCGGGTCGTTCCTTTTTATATTATGCTACTTGTTGGAGTGGTGAAGGAAGGAAGAGAATTGTGGGAGTGAAAAGGTGAAGGAAATTGATCAGCCTTCAATAACCGGGAGAATGGTTTTCTATATTTTATTTATGTAGCCATTATCTCTATTTAGGTTGTTAGAGTATTTTTGTATCTCTATGACTTCTTGGAAAGTATGATGTAATGTTGGCTTGGAAAGTATGATGTAATTGTGGTCGTTTTATT
This sequence comes from Acromyrmex echinatior, assembly GCF_024713525.1. Classification (NCBI taxonomy): domain Eukaryota; kingdom Metazoa; phylum Arthropoda; class Insecta; order Hymenoptera; family Formicidae; genus Acromyrmex; species Acromyrmex echinatior. The sequence goes on from NC_141852.1 coordinate 2,925,256, forward strand.
AAATAGTATTTGATATCCTGTTTCGATGTTGTATTCTGATTCCGTGACGTGTTTTAGCTTGACATCACGTTGTTCTTTTATTCGTAGGTTGATCATTCTCCTGGTTTCTCCAATGTACACTTGCCCGCAGAAACAAGGTATTTTGTATATTCCTGTGGAGCTAAATGGAGATCTTCGATCTTTAGGATTTCTTAAGATTTGTTTTATATTTTTGAGTGGTTTAAAGATAGTTCAGATATTGTATTTGTTTAATATCCTGCCAATCTGATCTGTTGTTCCTTTCATATATGGGAGAATGGATAGGATCCTTTCGTTTAGTTGTGTGTCAGAGACCGTTGTCTTGTTTGCATGTTTATTGATTGTTTGTATTATATCTTTTTTGTCGTGTCCGTTTTTCTGTAAGGCTAGTTTTAAGAGGTTGAGTTCTGTCTGTAGATGTTCTTTGTCAAACATGGTGAAAACTCTATACAAGCTATATACAAGTGAGTTGATTGCAGACTGTTTTTGGGTGGAGGTGCGATTCGGCATGTTGGTATCTATCTGTGTATGTTGAGTTTCTGTACACTTGATGGTCTAAGGTACCATCAACTTTCTTAGAGACAAGAACATCTAGGAAGGGGAGTTTTCCTCTATGTCTATAGTGAAGTGGATATTTGGATGTTGATTGTTGAGGAAAATAAGGAATTTATGGACTTCGGTTCTGCCGTATCTCCATATCACAAATGTGTCGTTTATATAACGGAATCAAACTTCTAGTTTTTTGAGTGTTTTTTGAGGGCCTTTTTCTCAAATGCTCCATGAAGATGTTGGCGATTACAGAAGAAATAGGAGAGCCCATTGCCGCTTCTGAAGTTTGTTCATAAAATTGATTGTTATCTTTTGGATGAAGAGCCCCAATACAAAAAGAAATTATTATCAGAGATGCTACACATCAGGAAACAGACACGCCTTAACCTGACAGACTTGGAAGGGCTTCCCAAGGCCTACTATCTAATTGTAGACGGACTATAAATATTGGAACGTTGTTATTGCCAGTTAATCAATGTATATTCTTTATTACATTAAGATTAAATTATTAAAGAGAAAAGGTTCAGTTTTGATTTTGATGTCCATCTGCACTATAATTAATATCAGAGTTTTTTTCATTTCTTTTTTCTTTTCCTTGCGATTAACATTTTACGTGTATTAAAAGTTATTTATTAATTTCGACATAATTGACACTGATTCCCTGAATGGTCAAAGACTGCTTTTTGCCGATAGAACTGCTTTAAACCGATAGAATTTAAGTGCTTGCGATATGGTGAATTTTTGTTTTAGTGAGCTACCTTCTATTATTTTACAATAAATCGTTTTTGCTGCCCCAATTTTAATACATTTTAGATTGTTATTAGAGTTCGTTTTTATATTATAATTTCCACTAATAGTGAAGGCTCACTGAAATGAATTAATTTGTAAAAAAATTGTTTGTAATTACAACATTATATTGTTTCTGAAGATGGCTCAAAAGTGAGCCGAACATGTAAGCGGATTAATCCGCTTTAATTTATTAAAGTTGTTTTGTTAATCGTATTGGTTTACACAAGAATTACCGTGTTCGACTCCTATTGTCCTGTTATATCCAACCATTTTAAACAAAATTTACGACAGGATTACAAATCATGTTGAGAAAGTTCAGGTTTAAATACGTTCAGTTTCAATGAATCTAATAATATCTAAACGCGAATTAGGGAATAAATAAAAAGTCACATTTCCAAACGCGTAACAACATGTTAAAGGATGTTTTCTCGTCAACAACAAGAAGCGATAAAATAAATATAGCATGACAAGAATAAGTTTTAATTTTTTGTTGATGATCATAAAATTTAGAACTACTATCTAGATAAGAAAACGCACGTTCAAATAACTAACAAAAGAGAAATTGGAGATAAAAAAAGGGGGAAATGTGAGTTTTCGAATAAAACATAGAATAGAACCAAGTCGTTCGGAAGGAACGATGAGTGAAATACCCCCTCTCTTCAAAAAGAGAAGCTTAAACTAAACTCGCCAATGAGTGACCGTAGATCTGAAACCTAAAGAAGGTGATAACGTATCACCAACAAGTTCTCAAGAGATTGAAACTTGTAGTGCGAGCGGAGCAAATTTCGGAAATAGTTTATCAGTAGGAACACGAGAAACAAATTTCCTATCAAAAGCAGAAAAATTTCTCCAACCTGAACTCTCCAATCTGAAAATGATTTTTCAACCTAATACGTCCCATCAAAGAACCACCTTCCGAAACTCTCAATATAAACCATGACACCGCGAGACCCGCTCTCATTTTTCTGCTCTTATTACGTGTTCGATTCTGCTTCTCAATCAGTCAGTCATTTTCACAGTCTACCAGTCATTATCTTCATTACAATCTATATTCAATCAGTCAGTCAGTCAGTTAATCATGTACAAAGATTTTATCATGTATAAAGTTTTATACATTAAATAGTTCCCGCTTAATAAAAATCTTAGAGTTCGTGCGCGACCTTTTAGTCAAGTGATAAACCTCACCATCTGTTTGGGATCCGACATCTGATGCAAACATTCCTACAGCAGAAAATTGTAAGTCTCATGGATTATTGTGCGAGAATGCACCGCGCGGAAAGATTCGAGTGAGAGAACGGCACACGGTTGATATGATACACGACAGTAAAGAGAACTCCGTTTCTTTGTAATTTAACAAAAGAATTTTCTTTAATATGCACAGTTACAAATTCAAAAAAATATAATTAATTAAATTAATATAATTAATTAGATTAACAGAATATTAAATGCGGTCACCTTTTCCAAATACAATTTGGAATCACGGTGATGGAAAATCTCGGCGATTTCTCGGCTCTTCTCGAAAAGATTCGTTTTGTAGCGGTTTCCACTAAGCGGTAGCACGGCGATTTTACGAAGCGATATAGTAGCGAGATTATGACTCTAAGAACTCTAAGAACTTTTGGACTCTAAGAACTAAAGACTCTAAGCAGGAGGCCGGCGAGATCGAAGTATTTATTGTTTTCGGCCTGGGCTTTCTTCTTGGAAAAAATCCAATAAAGTTTTGCTACAATCGTAACTATTACGTGGCATTAGGTGTACAAAATTGATTGGCGCTTTGGATTCTTCTCTAACGACGTTCAACGTAACAGTCATGCGCGACAGAAAATCCGTGCGTGGGATTGGTGACAGCGCGTGACGTATTCGTCGGAGCGCGGCGCTCGCGTGCGCGAATTGAATTGTTCTAGAATTTTCGATTGTCCGTTGCCGGTAACGACAACTTGTTTGCGAAACTTGTAATGAATTGATTTAAAAAGAACAAAGAACGCCAAATCGCTGATTTTTAACGAGAATTTAGATCATGCTCGAGATGAAATCACGAGCTCACTTTATGCGTGCGTTCAATGACAATTGCTGTCGGTCGACTGAAAGAATTCTTGCTTTTCTTTCGAATTACCGATCTTAAACAATTATCATTTACTTGTTCCGAAATTAAACTAATTCGCTTAAGAGTAAATAATTCAAATAATGTTCTTTTAAATGTCATTAAAATCAATCGACGGAACAGACAATTCCTGCACTCAACACCCCCTCTTCCTAAAAGTTCTTTCCCAGGGCAGCAACCAAGTATTTACATCGCGGTACTACTTCCTCGATCCACTTTACTCATATCTCGTTCCCGTCTTAGAATTCTTATACAACCTCTTCCGATTCGAAATCAAAAATTACGGCCATCCTTCTCACTCGTTCATTTCAATGTTTCTTCTAAATTCCGCCTGTACTATACATATTTAATTAGTTCTGATGAAATTCTTGTATAATCTTTTTTTTCCTTCCTCCGTTAGTATACGCGAGATAGAAAAAAAACCAGTCAGTATTGCTTTTTTGTAATTCTATTGAACCTTGTAATGCGTTAAATTTAGATTAGTAATGTTTAGTAATAATAAACAATGTTATTAAATTTTTATCTCTCTTTCATTCTCTAAATTTTAAACCCTGTGACTTCGTAGTCGTTAGCTTTGCCTTTTCAAGGATCGCACGTAGTCTAGTCCTGAGTTAAAAGGATTAGATTCCTTGACTCGAAATTTGGACTGACGACCGCTTGTAGGAAATAGGTATCATAGCGTTCTTACAAGATGTTGACACATATTCCGAGGCAAGCACAAAGGGGTGCGTTCGACTTGTGATACTCGCTTCTGTATGGATACTTGTGAGACAAGAGTCTGACCGTCCTTCCAAGTACTCTCCATCTTTCTGTTCCTTTTTTTTTCGATAGGATCATAATTTAAAATTTCCAAGGATTTGGAGGTTACATCGCATTATTAGTTTCTTATTCTTAGGCCCGGTGCACCAACATTACTTTGATTTTAAGCTTTAAACCCTCTCTATCTCATTTTAAAACTGAAAAGAGATAGCAACAAAGAAAGTTTTAAGTCTCGTTTAAAATTAAAGTAACGTTGGTGCAACCGGGCCTTAATTACTTAAATTTTAACAGGTATGCGAATTTCCATAAGCGCCGACCGTCTTTAATAGTATCTCGTCAGTAATACTGGCCTAGGGTTGTATTAGCATCTTAAGACATTACTTAAAACAATCTTAAAATACTGATTAAAGAACCGACTATAAATACTGATAGCGTGTTCAGTTTCGTTAAACCATGTCCTTTTTGCGAATCGGGGTACCGCGTAACCAATCAGAAGCGATCCGCTATTGTGGTTTCGCGTTTTACTGATTATTGATTGGTTACGCGATACACGGCAAATGCGCTTCATGGGACTCCAGCCTAATGTCTCCGGCACACCAGTGAGATGTTTATCGCGCGCGATACGCGATATTCAATAAATATACAGCTTCATTGATGTCTATTTTTATTCTAAAAGTATACTCTCATTGGATATCGTGTATCGCGCGCGACGAACATCGCGTTGGTGTACCGGAGCCATAAAGCTCCGTAGAAATCGTATCAAATTGTATCAATTACTATGCGTTATTTTAGTTGAGATGATTTGATTGGCTGACGCAAGTTACGCTGACGCAAATTATGATGCATGTGAAAGCAGCCTAAGAGTTAGCACAATGTGGTCGTAACTTTTGATTGATTGCCAAAATTCACCATATGTAATAGCCAACCGTTAGTTTCATGGCTGCGTTCGGGGAGCGCGCTATCAATGCTATTTATGTCATACTAACCTTGTTTCACATTTGAAGCTTATTCTATAATGTGCTCTTTGTTTTTTGTTTCTTATTTTTTACTTTTTGCTTTTTTCTTCTTTGCAACTGTTTTATCAACAATTGTATTTCTTGCTGTATATTTCTTGTTTCTTTCGAAGTTCATTAACTTTTATCTCAGATGATATAAAATGAAAATCGGATAAGAAGTAAAAAGACAAGATGTAAAAAAATAGCAAAAAGCAGAAAACAGAAAATAAAAAGCACATAGTAAAATAGGATTAATGGACGATGAAGATAGAGTGACACAAACAGTGTTAATAACGTCTCCCCGAACCCAGCCCAAATGAATTGCAATAGCCAACACAACCGCGAGTTACAAGCAAATTGCAGAAAGTCACGTATTTAATTGATGTTATCCTTCATGTTTTTGTTATTATCTAACGCTGGCAGTATAACATTTACACGAGGTTTGTTAAAGAATTTACTTCTAACCATACCATGCTCATTTAATTGAAGCTCATTGAGCTATATGTGTTTGACGTTTCATATTATTTTCTATATGGTCTATAATCTCTGTAGTAGTATTTGGCTATTTGTCTATAGCCTCTGTAGTATTTAATTATTAATGGTGACGGTTTGTCTTAACTCCTATTACAGAAATCGTTCAATAGAGTTCCTCTAGTAAGGAGTTAAATCATAAGGGGTACTGATCTCTGATTGGTCAGATTTCGAATCCCTTTAAACGCCGCCATTTGCAGATACTTTTGATGGGATAATAAATCTGTGAATTAGTATGAGCAACTGTTTCATGATGTAGAAGGCGCGAACGTGAAATCGGACTATATATCGACTGTCAACCATGGTAGAATTGTTTGTGGCCATCCGGCATTGGCGTCTTTCCGGTCTTATGTCTTAACTTTTACTAAAGGAACTATATCATTCAGATCCTAGGCCTGCCATCTGCGAAGAAATAAATGAGATTGCTACGACTGAATCTTCGTCACATTTCGCTATGTACATCTTTTTATCTCTTCGTTTCGGAGCAATGTTTTACTGAGGCGCAGACTTGCGTACTGCAATGGTATCAGCTCCAACTACCCTGTTTAACAATTTCCATTGAAATTCCGATAGAAATTAATTAAATCCGATAGAAATATAATGGGAATGAATCGCATCAATGGGAAACATAAATTCATCCGATTGAAAATTAATAAGATTCAATAGGATTTCTATTTTCTATAAAAAATTGATAGGCTTTTGTCCATTGAAAGCATTGGTCGTTAATCGGATTTAATAAGATAATTGCGATTTTCAGAATATTAAATAGAATTTAATTGGTCATCCTATTGTACATATTCAATGGGTTTTAAACAGAAGATTTAAATGATGAAGTTCAATAGGATTGCATTAGATTTCACATGAGTAGTGTTCAATGAGTTTTAATCGAAAAATTGGGCGCGTTCAAGTTGACAAAGCGGCTAAGTCTGTTTGCCGAGCAATTAAATATGATTGGTTGGATCCACAGTAGGAACTAATTATGCTCGTTTGCTCGGTAAATATGCCTAGCCGCTTTGTCGTCTTGAACTTGCCAATTGCTTCGACCGAATTCAGCAGGATATTGTGATGATCGAGCAGACAGTTCGCGTCACAAGCCGTGCACGCGTATAGCTGATCGCGTGCATGCGACCATGCGCTCGCCCAACACCAGTTAGCGGAATTTCGCGCCGCGCTCGCCAGACAACTCGCGTTTAAGATCCCACCAGACGGATATATAAGGAGACACACGATAACCCCAGCCAGAATCGCGTTGGGATTATTCTTCGTTGAGCTAGCCTGATGTTTCTGGATCGCTTGCTGCGTTGGTGTTGCCTTGACAGTTAGTTGTCCTGTGCGTATTTATCGATTGAAATCTCGCCGAACCATCACATTGGAGAATACAGTGGAAGCATCTCAACTCATCAATATTGAACTTCCCTCTAACTTAGAGAGGGTAATAGGACGAAGCTGCCTCAAAAGAGGTTAGTGGAAGAACATCTTGATGATGAATGCGCATCTGACAATCCTAAAGCTGCATAAATCTTGTATCTGAGAATAGCCAAAGTACGATACCTTTAAAAAATAGATTTCAGTGTTTAGCAGACACTATAGAGTTGCACGATGACGCTTCTTCGCATGACTGACGATTTGCATGCAGATAATGATAACCATAATTCGCCTCCTTCTAATGCGGTAACTAATAAAACTTCTCGCGAGCGGAAACCATCTCCGATATATCTTGCCTCCAGGATTAGCCATTTTATCCGTTTCTCTAAACAAATCAAAGGTGATTTAATCGTAGGTGATAATTTTTATATTAAGTATCTAGGAAATCAAATTAAATTACAATTTTATAAAACAAGTGACTTTTTAGAATTCAAGAAAATGGCTATTTCTAATAAATGTTATTTCACACATATTCTCTGTCACATGATAAAACAATAATAGTCACTTTAACAGGAGTTTCCAATTTACTGAATTTGGATACTAAAGTTTTGCATGAACTTGAAACGTTGGATATCAATGTAAATAACTGCATGTATTTAAACTCTGCTGATAGCTTGTATGCTACGATAAAATTAAATTTGAGTGCTAAATATTCATTAGCCCAATTGAGAAAAGTAAAATTCCTTTTCCATTCAAGGGTATAGTGAAAAATATAATATATTAACAATAGAACTACTATACGAGGGCAAGTCAATAAGTTTTTAGAAAAACATAGTAAAACACATTTTTTTTTATCGATTCATTTTTATTTCTCAACATAGTCTCCTTTCAGCTCGATACACTTGATCCAACGATTTTCCAACTTTTTCAAGCCGTCCGAATAATATGATTTGTCCAACCCTTCAAAATAAGCTTCTGTTTCGATGAGCTGCTCTCTGGTGGTGAATCTCTTTCCTCCGAACCATTTCTTCAGGTTTGGAAACAGGAAATAGTCACAGGGGGCTAAATTTGGCGAATATGCTGAATGGGGAAGCAATTGAATTGGGGAAGCGTTGAATTTGGCCGTCAGTGCCCGGCACGTGTGAACCCGTGCATTATCTTGATGGAAGAGCACTTTCTTCTTCGCCAAATGGGGATGTTTTTTCTTTAAAATGTTGTTGAAACGATCCAATAAGGCTGCGTAGTAATTGTTTGTTTCGGAAGGTAATCGATATGAATTATACCGCATGCATTCCAAAAAACTGTGGCCATCACCTTTCCGGCCGACTTCACGGTCTTCGCCTTCTTCGGAGCTGATTCACTCGATGAAGTTGTTTTGACTGTTCCTTCGTCTCGGATGCGAAGTAATGGATCCATGTTTTGTCCAGTAATGAATCGACGCAGAAATTCATCTGGATTACGTTGAAATATCTCCAAACATTGTTTTGAAATCGTCACACAGTCGCGCTTATAATCCACAGTGAGCAAACGCGGCACCCATTTTGCCTTTTTCATATCCAATTGTTCGTGCAAACTTGAAATCACTGTGCCATGTGATATACCTATGGTCTCAACAAGCTCGCGCACTTTCATTCATCAAAACAATATCGTGGACTTTATCTATAATTTCTGGCATAGCAGCCTCAATTGGACGTTCTGAACGAGGTGCATCACATATGGATGTACGATCACGTTTAAATTCATTCACTCAATTGTATACAATCGCAAACGCTGGTGCAGATGTGCTATGAACATTATCCAACTCGGCTTTGATTTCTTTCGGTGTTAAACCTTTCATATGTAGATGTTTGATCACTGCACGAAACTCGTTTTTTTCCATTTTACAAAAAATACAAAGGTTGTTCGCTTTAATCGTCTATAGAAATGAAATCACGCGATGAATTCCGTTCAAAATTTGACAGTAATCAGCTGAAAGATGCTACTTGTCAAAAAGTAATGTGACATAACACTGCTAGTGATAGATTTTCTAAGAACTTATTGACTTGCCCTTACAATGTTATCACTGCCAGGCCTTCGGTCATACATCATCAAATTGTTTTAAAAGACCAAGATGTATGAAATGTGGACTTTCACATCTCACTTCTGAATGTAAAAAACTGATAGAAGAGCCTGCTAAGTGCTGCAATTGTGCGAGAGACCAGTTTCTCGAAGTGTCTTTCTTATCTTAAATTTATTAAAAAGAAAAAGATTATTGACGACTTGCCTGAATCTGGTAGAAATGCATTTATGCGATGTTATAGATTAATCAAAGAAGACCAGAAAGATTTATCAGCAAAACCCGGAGTTGAGCTCTGTAACCCATTTTCCGTTATTGCGGGGAGCATAGAGTAGGTCCAATTTTAACTCTGAACTTGAGAATGATTCTCGTACGTACGCTGAAATTATAAGCGGTTCGCGTAATAATAATTCTTGAGAATAATTTTGGCAAAGCCTAGAAACGCTAACTTGATTTCGGGTGTAGACCTAGTCAGAAATGATAATGGAGAGAGAATCGACATCGAATCGATGCTCTTGGCATGTTTTGTTATTTTATTTTGCATGATAACTATTATGCGATATGCTATTACTTGATTGATTCACTCTGGTATATTTTCATTTATTTATTTTCTATTACTACATTTCTTCTAATATCTATTTATATACTTATATTTATTTTGAAGTTTTTTGCAAATTTTCCTCTGAGTATGCCCACTCTTGAAATAAATTCGTACTTCAAAAATTTTACTATTATGTTTAAGTAAAATTTATGCTTCCAGTGTTGTACAGAGCTCTCTTTAGGTACTATAATTCCAAGAATACATTGTAATAAGAAAAAAAAAATTCTCCAGCTAGAAATTTTAAGTGGATTATTCCAAAAGGATATATGTCGCAGAAATCTCCAAGAAGTAACATTTCGAAGAATCTCGAAGAACATATTTATCGATCTCCTCTATGACCTACATATCCACCCATCAGGACCAGGTGAATTATAAAAAGCTGGAGAAATCGGAGAAGAGCGCCAATCATCCGATTGCGGTTACTAGGAGCAACGAACATCGGTTTCTTGGGGTCGACAGATTCCGGCTACCAGAAGCAAGCGAATGCCAGCTTCTCGGGGTCGACAGCTCCTGGCTTACCGCAAAGCGCGGCAGTAACAGCCAACCGTCACTCCTGGGAGTGTAGACTGTAACTATTCTTCGCCTTCATTGGAGGAGGAAGAATACAGTCTAAATAATCGATCCCAGTCGATCGGTACGGGATCCGACTGAAAAGGAGGGAGCTGATTTAAGAGAGAAGGGAGAGGAAATCCTTCTTCGAGAGGAGGAAGGAGAGGGAATCGTCCCTCGAGAGGAGGAGGGGAATAATTCAGGATTTCTTGGATGGCGAGATCGATGACAGGGGGAGAGGTGAGGTCTAATGGTTGTGTCTGATTCGAGACTGGCGAGTATGAGATCTTAAGATAGCGGTCGTAGATTATTGGCGGCGCGGTTGTAACTTGACTGTGCGGATGGTTCCGCCTACTCCTCCTGACATAAGGGATTTGTCGCCGTTTCTAATTAACGTACTAGCGCGCATTATTATCGAAGAATAAAATATATATATGTTTCGTTAGAAACGCATATAAGTATGTATATATGTTTGTTTTTATATGGATGAACCGGAAAGAATGGCAGGGCGACTTACTGATTAGCTGATGAGTCCACGAGATCTCGGGTAGCTATCGGTTGAAATGAACGAGGAAGCCTGCTATCCACAGAAGAGCGCCAGAAGGGCAGTCGCAGGCGAATGGGTGATTCCAATGATGATCACAATTTATCTTTTTTTTCTTTGCACTTGCGTAAAAAACGCGAACTGGCTTGACTATCGCGGGTTCTCGTAGCCTGATTTCCGTAATGACCGCAGTTGATGCCAACAGTGATTTGATGCACTCGAGTACAGATACTGTAGCGAATTTACATGGTTTTTCACTGACGTGAACTGTACTAACGTGAACCGAGTGAGTTTGACTTTTGTACTGACGCTCTGCGCTTCCGCGGGACCTCTATTTATACCCCGAAAAAAGGGCGTTGTGCCTTTTGTCTAGAATGCAATAGTTAGTTGCAATGTCATGCGAGATTTATGATTTTTATAGCGTCCTATCATTGTTAATCTAAAGTGCATCGTTAGAGAAATTTCGAAAAGAAAAGAAGTAATTTACGTTTTTCTTTAAAGAGGCAAGATTGCTCCAAACGGATGACGAATTCTGTTATTCTCGCGGAAAATATGGCTAGGTAAACAAATGATTACTGTGCGCAACTAGTTTTACGTGCAGGGCAACCATTGTCAGTCGCGAGTCTGATCTTAGATAATGTTACCGTGGAAAGTTATCCTATGCGTTTTATGATTTTTTAAGCGCGATGTGACGCCTGTTTGAAATTGGTCAGTCTGGGACTACAAAGCTTGGATTTTTACTATTGTGTGACTTCGATGTATTTATAATGTCTTTTGCAATCTTGTCACTTTTCGGACCTGCATTAAGGGTGTTATTCTTTCTGGATTGATTGACGTTTACGAGTTTTCGCGGAGCTTGTCCGGTCCCTCTTTTCAGTTCTGTCAGAACGAGTCTCGCAGACGCCAACCATAGTCGTGTGGAGCCAAAGAAAAGAATCGTCTGTAGGACATAACAACAGCAAGGGCATGACCGTGGAAAACTACAGCGGATCTACCTCTCCTCCACGAAGAATGAAACCCCTGAGGATCTTCTTGGCACTTCGGGAAGCAAGGCTCCACAGGTTTATATCATCCACGTTTCTGTGGGAGATACCAGTATTGAGATACCTCCACAATCACTTAAATGCCATATCACCAAGACCATCCAAATGGAGCCACGAAATGACTCGAGGCACGCAGTACTGAAGCCGTATTGACTACACTCTCGAGACGAGAGAAGGTCATTTGATTGACAGCAACGTCAACGTCGCCGATAGCGACTGACATTCGTCGCTGTTCTTTTCAAGACTCATCAAACTTAGAATATTAATCGCAAAGCCAACTCTTGACGTCTTAGCATATACGTTCAATGAATTTTAAAATCGGAAAATTGCTTCGATCAAATTCAA